>NC_135329.1:77728343-77755678 GCF_023851605.1 Tamandua tetradactyla | reverse complement strand
TGGGGTGTGACCTGGCATGTGGCTGGGACTCAGGGAGCGGATGGACACCTAAAGAAGAAGGTTCCAGAATGCCTTTGCCAGGTCTGGACACTCTCCTCACAGCTTCACATCACACCGAGCATGGTGCTGGCTTGCTTACCACTCTTGGGGACGGTGATGGGGTGTCAGGGGGCTTCCAGAACACAAGGGAACAGGACTTGGCACCATGGAGCAGGCTCCAAAGACTGGGACCCTGACTGGAGAGGAACTCAGGGGGCTGGGAAGTGCCCCAAAGTGTCTTAGTCTCCTTGGGCCACTGTGGCAGAGCACCTCAGACTGGGGGCCCAAACAAGATGACTCCATCCTCTCCCACCTCTGGGCTGGAAGCCTGCAGTGGACAGGTCTTACTCCTTGGAAACCTGCTGGGAGGCTCCTTCCTGGGGTTCCATGGCTTATGGACACCTGGCATGGGTAGGTCTGGAACTACCAACCCTCCATGGAGGCCCCTCTTAAATAATCCCCTCAGCAAAGACCCTGTTTCCCAGAATGTCCCATTCTTGGGACTAGGAGTTGGTGCCAGGGCATGACTTTAGGGGGAACACAGTTCGACTTGTAAATAGGTGGGGTGGCCTGGTCACCTGCGGCTGTTGGAGAGATTTGGAGCAGCCCATCCTGTCCTGTCAGGGAGAGGATTTGTGGCTGAGGGGGCCACATGCACCCCTCCTTCCTGGTGCCCACAGCCTGGTCATGGCAGGGGACAGGACTCTGGCTGGCAGAGCTGGAGGGGATGTGGGGGCTCTGACACACCCAAAGAGAAGCCCCTGTGGTGGGACACAGGGCCCTTTTGGAGGACATAGCAGGTACAAGGCAGATGCCAGGGAGCCAGACCCCCGATGCCAACTCTACAGTCCTCAAGTTGACTTCAAATTGCAGTTTTAACAGGAGGAAAGCCAGGAGGGGCTCAGCAGGGCTCCTCTGCTTCCAGAACCCTCTGTGGCAGCACCCCCCACCTCTCCCCTCCACCGTGACAGTAGGAAGGAAACCAACTCCCCACCTGGCTGTGGAGGAAGAGGGGGTGACTCACTTGGGGCTAGTGCCTCACTCTCCCCACCAGGGCCATGAGGGAGAACCCTGCCATGGTCTGGGTGTCCCCACCCTCCTTCCCCCACTAGCTCTCTATATGGGGCCTTAGAGATTTGGGGGCTGTGGTGGGGCTGGAAGGAGGGAGGACTCCCCTATCACCTTCCTGGAGACCCTGCTCTAGAGCTGAGCTGCTGTGTCTGCATCAACACATGCTGATGAGTTTTGGGGATCACTGAGAGACCTTGCAAGGGCGTCCTGTGCCAGGCTTGGATGTGGATACGGGGGTGTGCCTCATTGAGGACGTGTCTGTGGGGTTCCTTTGCAGCTGAGCCCTTGGGGGTGGCTGTGGCCACTGCTGGACTGTGCACACACCTCCCCCATCAGACTGTGAGCCCTGGAGCGGTACCGAGAGCCCCCTGCCCAGGACCCAGTCCCCAGCAGTTAACTCTGGGGCTGGTGGAAGAGCTCTGGCTTTCTGTTTGAAAGTCACCGCATGAAAACACACCTGCTGCCAGAACCTGAATGACTAGGTCATCTGAAGGCTGGGGGCATGAAGATGTCCTTCCTGGAGGAGGCCAGTTTGCGTTGGGAAAGTGGGGGTGGGAAAGTGGGAGGACAGCTGAGCAGCTGATAGCTGACATCCCCTCCACTCGGGAGCAGGTCTGGGGTCTGGGTCGGGGAGGTGAGGCATACCTGGGGAGAGCGGCCGGGCTTGGGGTGGGTGCCAATGAGTGAGCATCTTCTGAGTTCACCTCGACCAGGGCAGCCAAGCATGGAGGCTTCCTGCACCCTGTGAGGGCCTCAGTGCCCAGGACACCCAAAAACCCTCCATGGAAAATATGGCCCTTTAGAACGTAACGTTGTAGCGCTACTTTTTATTTTTTGTCTCTAATTACAGAATAATTTGTATGTTGCAGAAAGCATGGAACATGTTAAAAATCACCTAGAGGAAAATAAAATCCATTTCTGTACCTCTCACCCCGATAGCCCAGTTGGCAGCTGGAGTTTGGTCTCCCCAAGCTGGATCGTCTGTGCATATTTTCAGCAAATTCGGATCACACTGTTTTGTAAACACACTTTTCATCCAGCAGTCTGCAGTGAGCCTGCTTCTGTGCTAGCAGATGTCCACTGATGGAGGGGCCTCAAGGAGCGGCCAGGCACCAGGGAAGCCCCATGTGAAAGGAGCACCCTGAGTCTGGGCACTCCCTGCCCTCATTTGGATAATTCACTAGCAGTTTCTCTTCCCTCTGGAGATGGGGGTGGCGAGGGCATGAGTTTGCATGTCTTGTTGTGAGGCTTTTGTGACCTCTTGCTCCACCTTGCCTGAGCTTGTTGTAAGAAAGGGCTGCCCGGTTGCTGGTGGGGTGTGCCACCTGAAGGGGAGGCAGAGATTATTTGGGGCACAGCTCTGCATACGGAGCCTCACCCATGATGCCACCCCCAGCTCTGGCAGGAGCACCGAGGGAACAGGTGCCAGGCAGGTGTGGGCAACTTTGTTCTGGGAGCCTTCACTTTGTACAGTGGCTTTTCCCAGGGTCCTGGGAACCCACGTCAGCCTGGGAAGAGGAAGCATCTCCTGGGATGGCTCACAGAGTTGGGTCTGAGTGGAGAGGCTGATGGGGGACCCCGTGGTCCCCATGGCCACCCCCAGCCTTCTGTGGCCTTCTGAGCACGGGGCTCTGTGTGCCAAGCTGTCGTGGGCCCTGTCCTGGGTGGGTGAGCCTGCTGCAGACCAGGAAGGGCTCCCCTAAACTATGGCCCTGAGAAGCAGCCTTCTGTCTCCAGGATTCCCCAGATGGACTACCCCCCCATGCCCCTTACCCCACCCCAGGCTGCTCGCCCCAGGGCTGCCTGGGGAGGATCTGGGGGCTTGCTTAAGGAGGATGCCAGAGTAGGCACTGGTCCTGCCCCCACTTCTGCTGTTCACATGTTGTGGGACTTTCACAACCATCTGACATCATGAGGAAGGGCTGCCAGTGTGTCTGTGCACCATACACAAACCATTTATCTTCGGAAATGAACTTGTTGGGTCTGGAATTTCCCCAATACTTCAGGGCTCCATATGCCTACCTGAAAACCTGTAGCTGTTACAGAATTGTAGACTTTGCTTGAGCCCTTGCTGGGTGTCATGTGGGCACCAGCAAGAGGTGGGTTATATGATTCTCTTTTTAATAGAAGAAGAAACAGAGGGTCTCAGAGGCCTTGAGAAGCACCCTGTGTGGATTTGAACACTCCTTAGCTATGGTTCTTGCCATTCCACAGTGTGGAATGTTGGCTGCCCCATGGGGGTGCAGAGCTGGGAGAGGGAGTCAGTGTGCTGGACAGCAGGGCCAGCTGCACAAAGCATACAGCCTCTGAACCCCTTGTGTCCTCGCAGCAGCCATTTCTGTGCATTTGCAGTTTGCAGCTAGTCTTACTATCTGCAGTGGTTGCCCCCTTAAGCCTTCCAGCTCTAGACCCCACAAGCAGGGGTCCCTGAGACCACCCTCAGGCCCACGATGTGCCTGGAGAAAGCAAAAGCTGTTGCACTCACAGTTTATCACAGTGAACGAGAATGGGTTCAGGACACCAGAATGAGGAGCTGCCCAGGGCGGGATCCCAGGAGGCCAGAGGTCCTCCCCTAGTGAGGCACCATGTGTGAAGTGCATGGGCCCCACCTGGGAAGCTCCCCCCATACCCACATGGGCCTCCCCCAGGGCCACAGGGCAGCAGGACCTCCTTGATGAGATGGGCAGCCCATGGCCTTGGGTACCCAGAACTGCTGTCACTAGCAAAATAGTCCCCTCCATGAGCTCAGAGCCCAGTGCCCAGCAGCCTCCAGGGCCCATGTGGAAACCAGTCCTTCCTGGGGAATGTGCGGGGTTCAAGCAGCCCAGGCCTGTGAGTTAGCCCTTCCCTGCCCACCCCAGCCAGGCAGTATGAGTGACCACACCTCCCACCAGAGCCTGGGTGACTGGGCTAAGCAGAAGGCAGCATGGCATCCCCCCTCTGCAGCCCCACAGTAGCACATCCCTCACCTGCCCAGCCCTTTGTGGCTTGAGTTGCTGTCAGGGACAGAAGTGACCTCCCATGGAGCCGGACCTGGTGTCGCTCCTGAGACTCCTTCTATAATGCCAAAGAAGAAGATCTCTCTCCCTTTCCCCAGGCAGTGGGGTGCCCGAGACCTTGTCCTGCTCTCGGGCTCCCCCAGGAGCACGCAGCCGCCTCTAAGACCCTCTTAAAGGCTCTGCCCAGGGAGAACACGCCCTCCGCCTGGTTCCTCTGTGATTCTTCACACCGTTCTGCTAGAAAGCACACGTCAATGTTGGAGCCCAGTGATGAATTTTGTGTTCTGAGGCTCCAAAGAGGTTGGGGGGGTGTTCTTGCAGGGAGAGGGACCTTGAGCAGGTCACTCAGCAATCCTGTCCTCACCCAGAAACCCGGTGGCCCCAGTGCTGCTTCCAGGTGGTGACAAGGATAAAGCATCCCAGATGCATGGCCAGTTCCATTGCCTCCCACATGGACCTCTGTTGGCTCTGACCTCCTCCAGCCAGAGTCAGGCAGGTGTCACTGACCACCAGTGGACAGGAAAGCAGTATGGCCTGTTGCAGGATTTGAAGATGCTGTGAATCCCTCCGTGGAAAGTGCTGTTGTGCCTGGCATATGGGACGTGGACCAGTCATATCTGTGGCAACACTGGGCAGGGTCCCAGTTTCACCCAGGAAGTAGTTCCTGGGGCTTTGGGCTCTGTGCCCACCTGCTCCTGACACAGCAGGTGGAGGACTGGGGCTGAGCCCATGGGAGCTAAAGTCGCCCAGGCAGGGGCCTGTGGGTGAGTTTGGGTAGGGAGCTTTCAGAAGCATGGGTGGAGGTGGCTGTGGAGGTGAGTTAGGGGGAGGTGGGCTGGGCAGTTAGCTGGGGGCCAGGTCACTGAGGCCAGGTGACACCAGGGCTGGCATCCTCAGACGGACCACCAGGTGAGGATGGGCCCCTCGCCCAGGGGCTGCATGGACCCAACCTGGGTCACTTTCTCTAGAAGACACCTGACTGCCTGAGGAGTCCCTGGCCATATCCTCCAGCCACTGGATTCTTTTGAAGGGACTGGCTTGTGGAATCTTCTGGAATATTTATCACCTCCTTGGAAGCTCCTGTTGTCCAACATATGTGGCGAGTGGATTCTCTGACAGCCACTCGGGGTTTTCCCAGGCCTCAGAAATGGTATGTTTCCCAGTTTGCCCACAGGTTGGACAAGAAGTGCGGTGCCCTGTTCCAGTGGTGGAAAGGGGATTGGGGCCACAGAGTCCCCAAGGGTGGTGGCCAAGCCGACGAGGAGCCGAGGGCAGAAGTGCCTGGGTGGAAAAGCTGGGGCTGCCTCTGCGGACAGGGCCTCCCTTGAGAAAGCCTTGGCACACCGTAGAAGGCAGTGGGAATGCTGGAGACCTGGTGCAGGAAGAGGGCGTCCCTGTAGCTGTACCAGGACCCGCCTGAGGCACTTGGCTGAGCATGGGTCCATGACAGAGGCTCTGCGCTGCAGCGCCCAGCCCACGTCTGCAGTCCAGTGTCCCCCCTGACCTCACTGGATGTGATGCTGGGCAGCGGGGCAGGTGATTCCCTGCTGGGCCTGGAAAGGCTGCGAGGCAGACACTGCATCTATCTGCAGAGCCCTTAGGTTGGTGGGCAGGTAGTGGCTCCGTGCCAGTGCCCCCTGCCTGTTCCCGTAGGTGTGATGGTCCCTGCATCCAAGGGGCTGAGTCGTCTTGGCAGCATCATCATGATGTGGCTGAGGAGGAAGCCGAGGCTGGGAGGGGCCCCGAGCCGGTCTGCAGACCCCCATTTCCCAGGGGAGAGTCTGGAAGTGGAAAGGGAGTGTGGGCAGGTGAGCACCAATTTCCACGTGAGAAATGAGTGCACTATGTCTGGGGTCAGCAGAAAGATGGGATGCTGGGGTTCTGGGGGGTGGTCGTGGTCACCTGGCATCTGAGGGGCCGCTGTGGGCAGTGGGGTGCCCTTGCAGACCCTTGTAGCTTCTCCACCCTGGGGCACGTGGGCTTCCCGGGACAGGCTCTCCAGGCCTGGCCCTTTCTGTTTAGGTGAAGATCGGTAGTCATTGTTCCAGACAAAAATGCCATTAGCAAATACAGCTTTAGGAATTATGCCAAAGAACAAGTCTTCATTCTGCAGTAACAGCTTTCAGATTTGGAAGAAAATGAATAGTGTTGTTCCCTTACCCATGAAGAGCTGTTAGAGCAAAGCTCTACTCTGGGAGGGGAAATTTGCAAAATCATTAACCCACACACCTGCCCTCTGTGAAAATTAGTTTGAAGGTCTCCTCCTCCAGGAAGCCCTCTTGGTTTCTCTCCCCAATATCAGGATGCAATGCTGTGCCCACTGTTCCTGTGCTGTGAGCCATGAAGTCAGGGGCTCTGCAGTGCTCAAACAGGCAACCTTGGTGGCCTATATCCTACTGCAGAAATGGATGGACAGACAACAAACATGAGACTAAAATGGATATAACTGATGCAGCTGAATCCAGCCGGGGCCTGGGTGTTAGCTCATTTTATGTAAATCCATCCAGTGTGCAGGAAGCACTTAGCTTTGGTGATTTACAGAATTCTCTGCTCTGGGGCTCCCCTACCCCACGATGCCAAGAGGGAGAACCATGCCCAGTGCACCCCAGCCTGCAGAGACGCTGCTGTCACCAGCTTGGGAGCCACACTCAGTGGGTAACATCAAGCACTCATAGGACTGTCCAAGCCGATGTGGGCCTGAGCTGGCTGTCCTGTGCCGGGTGGCAGGAGGGTGGAGAGCTGTGGACAGATGGGGTGGTCCTGAGGAAGATAAGCCGGGAGGTGGGCGGGGGCTTTGGAAGGCCTGACTGTTCCGCTGGGCAGCTGTGGGGCTGGCGCTGTCCCCTCTGCCCCACCTGGGCTGTCTCCCTGAACCCTGATCGTGCCCCCAGGTGCATGTCTCTTGGGCATGGCCTGGAGTGGTCTCTGTTGATCAGCCCTTGGGTGGGGAGGTGGGGCACCACCTGGCCACCTGCAGGACCTTTGGTCCTGCCATCTTTTGGCTGCTGGTCCTCTGGAAACTGAGTCAGGTGGGTCAAGATCACCCTATCCGGTGCCTGGGTGCTCTAGTGCAAAGGGGCCTGGCTCCGGGCCACGTGCTTCAGAAGACCCCTGATACTTGAACGTCCCTGATCGGCGGCTCACTCCCTGTTCTGGAGAAAACCCTTCCCACATTTCCATATTAGTGAACACAGATGTCGAGGCTGAGCCAAAGCCCTGCATCCCTGCTCAGGCTGACTGCAGATTTTCTGCTAGGCCGGCCCCTTTGGCTGACGCAGTGCTGACACCCAGGGCCCACCTGGGCCACCCTCAGGGCAGAGCCAGGCCATGGCACGCCCCCTGTGTCAGAGCAGCAGTGTGCCCGGGTTCTGAGGCCTCTGGGCTGAGGATCCCAGCCCCTCCCCATGCGGGGATGGGGGGGAATTTGCTGGGTGGGGGGTGGGGGGAGCACTCCTGCAGGATCCTCTTCCCCAGCTGAGGCATGATGTGCTGTCTTAGGGGCTCCCCTTGCTGTGTCACAGGTGCCAGGTAAGGCTGGGTGGCCAGGGGGGTCGTGTTCATGGTGAGTCCCCACCCAAGGGGCTGATGAGGAGGAGGGAATAGCCCAGGGCCCTGGTCAGATCTGGGGGGCTGTGGGGAGCTGGAGGGCAGCAGGATTTGGGGAAGGTGACTCAGGACCCACAACCCTGATTTTGTGTGTGCCTGGGTCTGTGCAGCTTGGGAAGGGCTGAAGGCCTGGGGAGGCCTGTAGGGAGAAGGGAGAGCTGGGGACCCAGGTGGGCTGGGGGCGGCTGTGGAACCTGGGGTAACCTGATGAGCCCTGGAAAGGCTGAAGGGCCTGGACTGAGGGTGCTGAAGCCCCTGGTGGCAGCAGGTGACTGTGCTTTCTTCCTCCTCTGCCCTCCTCTCATCACAGTCATGCTCCAGCAAGGAAATAATCCCTTTTCACTCAGCTCACAGAGACAAGTAGTAATTTTACAAAGGGACTTTGACAAAAAAACAAAGGGAAATAACCAAGTCTGAAATGAGGACAATACCAATACACAGACTGATGTGTAGCATGTGTGTACACATGTGCTTGTGTGCACATGTGTGTGCATGTATGTGCACATGCATATGTATCCTAACCCACCTGCTCATGGTGTGCATTTCCTGGGCAGTGGCTGGTATACACATGGAGGGCTTCCTGGAGGAAGCACAGCCATCCGGGCTCATCTGGCCTCCCATGTCCTTGGCCACCCTGCCTTGTGCTATCAGGCACAGGGTTGAAGTCAGGTCTATCTGTGGTCAGGGCTCGCAGGTGCCTCCTTTCCTGGGCTGCGTTTTAGCCAGTGAGGATGTGACCGAGCTCCTCGGGGGCTGTTGTGCAGCAGCTTCTGAGCTCAGCCTGGCCTGGCTGCTTTAGAGCAAGCACTGCAGCCTTCCGGAGGCCAAGGGTAAGTGTAGTGTGGGGCCAGGCAGCACCCAGGGTGTCTGGCTGCCCCACAAGGCAGGAGACATGGAGAGTACACCCCTCGAAGGCCATCGCTGCGCATAGGACCACAGGCCCAGAGGGGCCTCAGGAGCCCCATCTTGGGCAAGCTCCCCCCACACCTGAGGGCCCAGGATGCTGTGGTTCAGTTCTGTTCATAATTTGTCAGAGGTGCCAGCTCCTGCCAGTGCCCACTGCTGTGCCACCAGCTCCCGTGATGGGGAACACCCCCTCACTGCCCATTGTGCATGTGGGCTGCACATGAAACGGACACAGCTCTGAGCCCACCTGTGCCTCTGCAGAATTTTCATCTCAAGTCACATAACAGTGGGTTCCACCAGGCAATGGTGTGCATCTGAAAATTAAATGACACCTCCTTGGTATCTCATGTTGGTGAGAAGGCAGCTGATTATTTTTATATTACAGTCTCTGGGGGTTGTAAAGTTGATTAATAAATTCATTGAAAACCCGTTACCTCTTAATAAATTTAATTTCTGTACTTTTGGGAAGTAACTTTCCTGTGACCTTTGGATCTGAGTTCTCTTTGTGAGTCCAGATGGGAATAACATTCCATCACGATGACAACAGAAATGGGAGACAGCCACTCTCCCTCACCCTTCAGGAAAATGTAGTATCCTACTAGAGTTGAGGGGGTGTCCCATTAGATGCTGTCCTGTGCACATGAGCTTTAGCCTCTGGGGGCAGTGTAGAGCCTGCCCTTTTTGTTCTGACATGGTATCCACTCTGGGCAGGAGGCAGAGCCTGCTAGGTCTGCCCCCATTCCTCCTTGTTAGCCAGGTTACATCCCAGGTGAGAATCACCAGCATGGGCTGGGGGCACTGCTGAAATTGAGCAGCTCTGAGCTTCCTGGCAGAAAAGGCAAAGAGAAGAAGTCACCACGTGCTCAGCTCTCTCCACTCTGAGCTCACACAGCTGATGCTGCTGTGGACCTTGAGCAAATGGCTTTTAATGTTAAGAGTTGTTCCAAGTCTGCCCAGCCACGTCCATGTTGCAGTGAAACCCTGGAGGCCAAAGCGTTGACTTGCCCTGGGCCTCATGGCAAGCAACAAGCAGGAGCTCAGTTAGGAATTACTCCCTTGTAAGAAGGAGGAACCCAAAGAAACTGATGTAAGAATAAAGAGGCTAAAGGCATTTAGTACAGGATTAAATTAAGGTGAGAGCAGAGCCTGGGCCTTCCCAGGCTGGGGTGGAGTGGTTGGGAGCCTGGTGCATCTGTGTCCCCGGGCTTCTGTGACAAAGCACCCGATGCTGGAGGTGGGGGTGCAGCTGGGGGCTCAGGACAACGACATTGATTCTCTCCAGTTCTGAAGACCAGAGTCCATAGTCAAGGTGTGGGCATCTCCGGGCTTCAGCCAAGGACCCTAGGGGTTCCCTCCGTGTTCCTTCCAGCTCCGAGCACTCCAGGTCTTCCTTGGTTCGTGGCTGCCTCACGTGTCTCTAGCTCCATTGTCACCTGGCTGTCTTCCTGACTCTAGATGATTCTGTGGATGCTGGTCAGATTAGATTAGGCCCATCCTGCTCAGTATGACATTATCTGTGAAGACCGTTTCCCAAACAAGGTTACATTTGCAGGACTCATGGGGCATGGAAAGTTTGGGGACATGGGAAGCCTTCCCATCTTGTGCCCCCCTTTCTTCTGGGCTGATCCCCCATTCATTTATTCATTGTGCCCCCACATTCTGGTAAGCCCTGGCCTCTAGTCTGCACAGTAGCTGAACAGTCTGTCAGTCTTCATGGACAGTGTCCTTGAAGGGGACGGCACCCGGAGACCCTCACCTTGCCCAGGCCATGAATTCCAGGCTGTGCCCAGGCCCCTGCCCCTAGCCCCCGCCCCTGCATCCCCAGCTCAGCCGCACACCTCCCGTGGCCCCTGCTCAGTCCCCCATACCCCATGGCCCCTGCTCAGCTCCCCACTCCTATAACCCCTGCTCAGCCCTCCACACCCTATGACCTCTGCTCAGTTCCCCTCCCCCCACAGCCCCTGCTCAGCCCTCCACGCCCTATGGCCTCTGCTTAGTTCCCCTATCCTCATAGTCCATACTTGGTCCCCTGCCCCCCAAACCCCTGCTCAACCCCCTGACCCCCACAGCCTCGGCTCTGTCCCCACCTCCCACAACCCCTGCTCAGCCCCCATCCTGCCTTCAACTCCTGCCAGACCCCCCAGTTGATGCCCCCCAAAGCTGAGGGGGAGGGCCTGGGCGAACTGTGGTGGCATGGCACTTGGTGACTGGCCCCGCTGCGTGCCCGCCATTAACTTTATGGCACTACCCGAGGACTAATTAAACCAGATGGCAGCAAAACTCACTTGGAGGCACAGAGATGTTCATACATTTAAGTTGATCAAAATTAGGGGGAATGGCATATGCTCGTGGAGATTAAGATTTTCTTAACTACATTTTAACAGCTTTTCTCTGTACTCTTCCTGGTGATCTCAGCACAATTCCCCCTTCCGAGCCCCTTAATTCTCATCACGCCTGCTCCCCACTGCTGGCTCCTCTGAGCCACTTGGTTGTGTTATAATTTAAATGGATGGGACGTGCAGTGCAGACGGCATCGCCACGTGCAGCCTTAGCAGCTGAACGGAACAGGGGAACCGGCTTCCCAGTCTCACTGGGGAGCCCGTGGGCCTTTTCCCAGCCAGGGCCCAGGGACACAGTAGAGGAAGCTATATCTATGGCAACCTGCAGTGTGGCTGTAACTTTTCAGGGTAGAGATCTAGAGGCTGGGGTCGGGGAGTTTTGGGGCACAGATGTCGTGGGGACCCCTCACAGCTGCCCCTGGTTGTGGATGGAGGTCAGACCAGGGACTCTCGTGGTAGGGCAGTGTGTCCTGCTCAGGGAGGGCAGCAGCATTGGCAGTGGGGCCGGGCCTGCACATTGCCTTGCCCAGACCCTGCTCCCTGGCTGGCCAGCTCACTCCTGCACTGGCTGAGAGGGTCAGGCCATGCCAGGCCTTTGATTTTTACCATTTATTAAGATGAAACTCACATGACAGTGCAGGAGTTGCCTCTCCTGCCTCTGTGCAGGCAGGAGACAAGGACTCCTTGGCAGGCAGGGGCTGCACCAGGCTTCCAGCAGCTCTCTGGGCCAACAGGAGGCCCTGCCACTGCCCTAGTGCCTCCCAGCCCATTCCACCGAGCACACCCTTCCCCTGCCCTCAGGGCCTTCTGCCCTCGTTCTCCCTCCTGTCCCAGGAGGAATGAGAAGTGGCTCAGGGTCTCTGTGGCTCATCTTCATATCTGAATAGTGAGGACAGGGGCACCACTGGGTCTCCAGGGTGGAGGCTTGAGACCCCAAGAATACTGCAAGATCCTGTGCAATGAACAGGAGCTCCCCAACCCCAACAGGAGCCCCCCAACCCCAAGCATGGCCTCTGCCTGCAGGGCAGCCCAAGCTCACAACCTCTTGCAGTCTGGGGAATGGTCATTTCACACCTGCTTCCTGTAGCTGACTGCTGGACTCAGAGGGGATGGAGGGCTCTCCAGTCTCTCCCAGCATCCCATAGATGCTGGTGCTGAGTTTCAGGGCATGACTCAGTTTCCCCCAGAACTCTTGCCTGGATGGCCAGCCTTTCCCAGCTAGGCCTTCTCAGGAGGTTCGTTGACTCTCTTTGTCTGGGACCTGCGCAGGAAGGGCCATGCCCTGATTTTGAGGTCCTCTGCCCATGCCCCCTGCCCAAATCACGGCAATTCCTGGAGTCACCAAGACCATGGATTCCGACTGGGTGCAGACCAAAAACATCTCACCCTTTGAGAACCTGCTGTCTTGGGCCCTCAATCACGGGTTACAGGGGGCCCCGGGCAAGTGTCTTCCCTGCTGACCCTGGAGAAGCTGACAGCCTAGGATGCTGCCAAGCTTTCCTGAGTGAATGCAGGTGGGGGTGGCTAGACCAGGCCCTGCCCCACTGGAAGGGCTCTTCTCATCTTTGCTGTCACACAAGCACTGTCCACCTCGGTCTCCGTCACCGTCTGGGACCTGGCATGGGATCTGGGCTAGGACCCCTGGCTACTCACCCACTGCAGGCATCTCTTGGACCCACAGTGTCCCTAGGAGGTAGCCGAGCTGGGTGGCTGTGGCCATTTAAGAGATGTGACAGCAGAGGCAAGGGTGAGAAGGTGATTTCCTTATGGGAGGCCTGTGGACTCTCCAAGGATCAGGCTCATCTCCATGGAGAGGGGATTGGCTCCGAGTCCTGGGTGCTTGTCCTCCCCTGCGGCCTCCCCTGAGGCCACCCCTGCACCCAAAGGCCCATCCTGCCAGCTCTTCCTCACCCTCCACAGAGCCGGGGTCCCCTCGTTGGGGCTCCTGGGGACAGACCTCAGAGCTGCTTGATGGACCCAGGTCTCCATGGTCAGCCCCGGCTGAGAGCAGTGGGAGGGAGAGTTTCAAAATTTGAAAATTAACATGAAATCAAAAGCAACAGAGTAATTTTCATTCTGCTTGAAAGGTTATTTGCTTTCTCAGCTGATGCTTAGTGTACTGATACATGATGGCGAAAGGTAAATGATTTTAAACCAGATTCCATTTAAATTTCATTACATACCTGTAGGAGATAGGTGCTCCAGGAGTCACTCACCTTCTCTTTGAGGATCTTTCACTTTTGATAACTGTGGTGCCTAATGCCCTAATCTGTTTATTGTGTGGGCATGGTCTGGGCGCTGCCTCCCTGGGTCCTGGGACAGGTCGAGGTGTCTGGCTCCTGGGCTCACGTCTTGGGACCTGCGGGGGCCTCGCTAGTCCATGTCCCTGGGACTCTGGAACCTGAGCAGCCCCAGGGGGGTCTGTTTCTAGGCAGACAGAAGAACGAACCCCAAGAAAGCAGGCCTGGGTTGTGACAGCCCTGGCTTCCAACTAAGAGAGAGCCCCGGGTGCTTGAGATGCACAGTGTGGAGGGTGGAGGCCGCCCAGGATTGGGGTGCAAGTGTCCTGGACCCCAAAGCATGGGGTGGGTGTTGGCAAGTCACACCCTGCTCAGCGCCCCAGTGGCCAGCGCCCTGGGGAACTTTCTGCATGCCTGTGGCTCCCCGGTAGCCCAGGGCTGGCCTGTGGGCTCCCATCTTGGCTGCTCAGCAGCTGTGCCACCTTAAGCGGGTCACCCAGCCTCTCTGAGCCGTGGTCTCCTCCCTGGACAGCAGGCTTGGGGCAGTGCCGCATGTGGGTTGGTCTGGAGGTCCCGAGTTCCCGTGCAGGCCCCAGATCACACCCGGCCCAGAAGGATGGTGGATGTAGTGGCTTACCTGACCTCCTCTGCCCTGACCACCCCGTGTCGCAGCTGGGGATCACCCAGCCCATCCTCCATTGGCCCCCCACATCCTCACTGGTCCCTCCTGGGAGTATAGAGGCTGACTGGGTCCAGGTGCCAGCATCACGCTAGGGGAAGGGAGAAGGCGCCAAAGCACACAGCCTCCCAGGGGTGCCTGCTATGGGGGCGAAGGTGGGTGTAAAACCCACCCAGGGGCTGGTAGGGAGACAGGGCAGGGAGGGGAGCAGCTTTGGCCATGGACTGACAGGCTGGATGGGGTGGGGGCGGCAGGAGGGACCCCAGGTGGAGCACGGGGTGAGATAGAGCTGGGGGAATTGGGGGTCTGGCAGTGCCCGGAAGATGCCAGTGGCTATTGGCCCCTGAAGTCTTGGCATGCTGAGGGCACTGCCATCTGTCCCCTGCCTGAGACCAGAAGGCTCCCCAGGAGTGGGGGCGGGGCGGGCCTCTGAAGGCCGTATGGGAAATGAGACCAGACACAGGGTCCCTCTGGACATCTCCTGCTGGTCACCTCACTGTGGAGCAGCCACATGGAGGTGAGGCTGAGCTGCGGGGGTGACAGAGCCCTTCTGTAAGGGCAGGGAGAGTGGTCAAGACCCAGCTCGGAAGAGAGGTTGGGGGTCCACAGCCTGGAAGTTTCTGTCCGGCCATGTCTGTCAGAGTTTGCACATCCTGGGCTCCATATGCTCCCTGGGCTTGCAGTGGGGTAGGGGGTCACAGCTAGGCTTGGGGGCCAGGGCAGGGCTAGGTGCAGGAGGGCTTAGACACCTTCCAAGCTGTTGGTGCCCGGCCCCCTCATCAGTGCTGCCAGGGGTGGGCTGCCACATGCCCACGTCCAGGAAGACATGTCTTTGTAAGGAACCCTTGCATGGATGGACTCTTCTCTGGAAAATAGCTGCCTGGCAAAGGCTGCGCCTGCACTCTCACCACGCAGGACCCCAGGCCGCAGAGCAGGGCCCTGCCCTGTGTCCCCAGTTCTCACCTTGCCCTCATCCCTGCAGCTAGATGTTTTGCAGGGAGCTGTTCCCACATGTACATCTGGCATGTTTAAGAGAACACCGGTGCTTTCATGGGCTATTCCCCCTGAATGGGGTTTGTGTTTCTTTGCAATCCCCAACCCTGAGGAATGGAAGGTTCTGGATTGAGGCCTGGGGGGGATCTTGGGGCCACACTGCCAGGTGTTCCCCTTCACTGGGCATGGGGCTGTTACCTCCTTAGTTTCCCTCTGTGTCTACCTCTTGCCCCCTCTGCAGTGCTGATGATATTGTTTGTTCCCGATGCCACGTGGAAAAAGCACAGGATAATCACCCAGACATTAGTCATTAAGCTGGTGATAAAAACAAAAAACCCATAAGCACGTTGCCAGGATGGGCTCTGTGTTTGGGATGAATAATGCTTGTTACAAGAGTGGGATCCAGAGACAACCCCCCAGGCTGGTCCTGCCATGGCAGGGGATGTGGGACCATGTGGCACCCTTTCGCCAGGCAGGAAAGGTAAATGCAGTGACAGGGGGTGTGAGTTTGTCATCCAGGGACCATGTCCGCTACTGGGTGCCACTCACCTGTCACCATCCCTCACCCTGAGTCTGCCAGCTCTGAATCGGCAGCGGGCGCTCCTTGCCAGGAGAAACACGTGGGCCTGGCACCCGCGGCTTTGCCTCCTGCCCCCTGTGCCCAGCGTTGAGCAGAAGGCTGGGACAAGGAGGGGTACCACAAGGATCAGGAAGGAGCCCAGCCCCCCAAGGGCGTCTTGGTGGGGAGCCCCCAGCCCAGCAGCCAAAATCAGGCTGGCTGAAGTGGAGAGCCAAGCTTGGCCAGGGTGGGCATGGGGTCCCCCAGTGGCCTCTGCAGATTCCAGCCCTGTCCAGGGGCTCAGGAGCTGCCCACTGCCAGGGAAGCTGAGACAGCTGCGATGTCTTCTGTGTTTATTCTCCCCATGTCATTTGAGCCATTTTCTCAGTCTTGTCATGAATTTCTCTGTGGCCACACCTCATCTCGTTCATCTTTTTCCGCTAGCAGCGTGCGCCCCTCCTGGAGGCCGCGTGGTATTCGTCTGCCTGCTGCAAGCGATGTCCGAAAGCATACGTGGCCTCAGCACTGGGCTGGGTGATGGACTGGGGTGGTCCCACCTTCCTCCTGCACGGCAGGGAAGAACCACTCACTTGCCACATGCGGGGCCGGGTGCAGCTCTGCCTTCTGCCCTCTGTTTCCGGGGTGCCAGTGCATCCCTCTGTGCCCCTGGGGGCTGAAATAGGACAGCGGCACCCAGCACCCACAGACTGCTGCATGTTTGCTTCCTGGAAGTGAAGTGGGCCCTGAGAGGGTGAGAAAGCATCACCTCCCATTGGATGCATGGCATCTTGGAGTAGATGTCTGTGTCCCTGCCACCCGCCCTGCAGAGCCCTGGCCTTGGTGGGTCTCACACCTGAGAGGGTCAGGAGGCTTCTGTGGGCGTGGTTCCTGCCTCCCAGTCCAGCCCAGAGCCTCCTGCTGCTGGGGCAGTGGATGGAGGCAGTGGGGGGATGTTTTTTCTGAGATAACAGTCCGGGCAAACCTGAGGAGTGCCCCACTGGCCTGAGACCCCAGCCTCACTGTGTGCTACCTCTGCTTGGGGACAGCAGCCAGCACCTTCTGTCCACGGCCCCAGATTGGTTTCAGGCTCTCATTGGCTGTGCGCTGAGCCACTGTGGGGAATGCGGCCACAGGCCCGACCCTCCCCGCCATGGTCCAGTGGGAAGTGTGATTTGGTGAGTTGAAGCCCCTGTGCTAATGTGTAGGACCACAAAATCGGGGCGGATGCCAGTGGCTCTGCTTGGCACTGGAAGTGCGGGGGTGACCTGGCACCCTCATAAGACATGGGGGCTTAGTCTACACTCGCAGCCGCCTGGGGGCTCAGCGGCTCTGCCACCTGCTGTGTCACGCCATGCTTCCTTGCAGGCCCTGGGCACCGGGTCTTGTGCTTCAGCCCTTTCTAGATAAGCCCTCCACCACCCCTCCTCCCCCTCCCCCACACCTCCTCCCTTTCCTCCCTCCCACCATGTGCCCCTTCCCCTTCCCCTCCTCCCCCTCCATCTTCCTCTCCCTCCCCTCCTCCCCCCTCCCTGTTCCTTTCTTTTTTTGCTCTCTAGCCTCATCCTCATCCTTAGAGACCCAGAGTGGCCCTGCCTGGAAATTGTGGCCCATGCATATGAGGAAGGGCTTGGTGTCTTCACACGCCACCCCTCCCTTCCCCACCCCTTCCCAGAATCCCTCATCCTCAGCCCCAGTTTTAGGCCCCAATGCTCTTAAACCTGTGGGTGAGCCCCACTGTTACCTACCATGAGAGTGCTGGTCATGTCGTGGCTGGTTTCAGTGCACTTCCCTGCACCTGCCTGGGTGTGCGGTCGTGAGCTCTCGTACAGGCACAGGTTCCCGTAAGTACCAGCAGCCACGGCAGGGTTGGTCCTTTACCCTGAAGCGCTGGGGACCCCGATGTGCTGCTCTCTTTGCCTCTTCCAAAAGGCCGTGGAATGGGCTTATGTGGCTCAGAGCGCTCGAGATGGCCCTTCCCCTTTGCGTGACCCTTGCGTGGTCTGTGCCTGGGCTCTGTGCATCAAGGTTTGCTCCCTGATGGCCAAGTGGGGTTCTGGATATGAAGAGGCCATGTATTGTTCACTCTTCCTCCTCCCTCGAGGAACCTCGGCTCGCATCGGGCTATGGTGAGCAAAGCTGCCCTCTGCACCCTTGTGCGGTGTCTCCTGTGGACCCGCATTCTCCTGTCTCGGGGTCTGGGGACTGTGCCACAGGATGAACTTGCCTGAAGCTTATGGAGATGCCCTTCCTGGGCCTGTTCATCCCCTGCCTGTGTCCTGGGGACCCAGGAAAGACTTCACTCTTGCCTGAGTACTGGTGCAAACCTGATGCCCCAGGCTCGGCCCAAGAGCTGGCAGGGCTCCCCAAAGAGCAGGGGAGAAACACTGGCCATTCAGATAAGCTCAGTTCTTCACACCCACGAGCACCGTTTGGAAGGAAAAGGACACGGGACCCTGTGGTGGAAGCTCCTTAGGGTTGAGGGTCCTGGGCCATGGACAGGGCTTTCTCCCGGTGCACCTCATGTTTTGGCACACCATCAGGGGACTTTTAACTTCCTCTAGGGACACAGTCCAGCAGGGTTGAGTGACCCATCCAAGGTCCTGTGGGTTGTGGTGACACCTTGGTGCATGTTTGCACGTGTGTGTGTGTGTGTGTGTGTGTGCACCTTAGGCTGCCAGGGCTGCTGGGACAAATACCACCTCCTGCATTGGCTTAAGCAGCAGGAATCTTATGTATTGTGTCACCATTTTGAGGCAAGAACTCCAAAGCCTACTTGTCAGCCAGCCTTTTCTCCCTGAGGATTGCAGCATGTCGTGCCAACTGCCTTAGTCCAGCTCCTCCATTTGCATCCCCGTCCTGTCACATGGCAATGCCCTCTCCTGTCTTGCTTCTGTGACCTGGGTTTGCCCAGATTGATGGTGGTGGTTCTGATGCTCCCTTCTGAGGGGGTGAGTTTCTTGACGACTGACCACTCTTTCCCCCATGGGCTTGTAAGCCCCAGCCCCGGCAAGGACATCAGCACCTGCTCCAGCAGCTCGGCTTCAGCCCAGTCTTGGGAAATGGAGACCCCTGCACATTTCTGCTGGACCAGGGGGCAGGGACCAGGGGGCAAGAGACCAGGGCGTGCTGGACCAGCCCTCCCATAGCCATGCAGACACCTCTGGTAGAGCCTTGGGGGTATGTGGGAGGGGTGTCCTGCCCCGAGGAAGGGGTCCCTGCTCTGCTGTGTCTGGCGTCCCTGGGTGTCCAGCTCACCTATTCCACACATCCTTCTTCTAGTCCGATAGGCCTGAAGACCTCTGTTGCCTAGACAGAGCTCTAAGCAATACAAGCAGATCACCCATAATGCCTGCTGGGGTTGCGCCTCCTGCTCCCAAACCTGTGACGGTGTCTTATTTGGAAATGAGGTCTTTACAGATGTTGTGAAGTGAAGATGGGGTCACACTGGAGTGGGGCAGGCCCTCATCACAGGTGTCCTTACTAAAAGAGACCCAGACACACATGTTAGGAGATGCAGGCAGGGGCTGCAGCAAGGACTCTGCAAGCCCAGGACCACCCAGGACCACTGAGGACAGCTGAGGACAGCTGAGGGCCACTGACAACCACCAAGGACCACAGAGGACAATCAAGGACAGCTGACAGCCACCAAGGACTACCTAGGATTCCTGAGGACTGCCATAGACCCCCAACAACTACTGAGGACCCCCAAGGACCACTGAGGCCCACCCAGGACCACCGAGGACTAACAAGGACCACCAGGGAACTCTGAGGAGCACCCAGGACCACTGAAGACGACCAGGGACCAACCAGGACCACCAAGGACCACCTTGGACCACTGAGGACCACCAAGGACCACCAAGGACCACGGAGGACCACTGAGGACCGCTGAGGACTGCTGAGGACCCCTGAAGACCCCTGAGGACCCCCAGGGACCACCAGGTACCACCAAGAACCCATAAGCACTGTCAAGGATTCCTGAGTACTGCTAGGGATCCCCAAGGGCCCCCAAGGATGACTGAGGAGAGGACACTTGAGGACTGTTGGTGACCAGGTGATGGGACAGATAGGCAGGCTCCTCCTCACCCACAGCTAGACTTGGGGTTTCTGCCCTTAGACAATGAGACAATACATCTCCCTGTGTTGAGGCATTGAGTTTGTGGTGCCCTGTTATGGCAGCTCCAGAAACTGAGGCAGTCCAGGGTGGGTTCAGCCTGGGAGCTCTGAGGGAGCAGCCAATTCCCTGCCTCTTCTTCTCCTTAACACTGACTGCTTTCCTGGGCTTGGGGCCTGTGCTGGGGTGGAGCTGTTGTGCACCCCAGAAAATGCTATTTTATCCCATTCCTGGGGGCAGACCTGGTGTGGGTGGGACCTTCTGGTTAGTTGTTTCAGGTGAGATGTGACACAGCCCCCTCAGGGTGGGTCTGCATCCCAGTGTCGGGGATCCCCCTCCAGTGGAAGCAACCTGGGCCCCTCCATAAAGGCCTCTGGCAGCCTCAGGCATCTGTGGCTGAGCAGTCCACCTGCTGTGGGGCCTGTGCTGCAGCCTTCTGCCTGACCCGGGGTCTGTAGCCCTGACTCCCCCAGCACCTCCTTCCTCTCTACACCAAGCTGGGACCGGGACCAGGCCCATGCCAGTTTCCCATCTGCCTCGGGTCTTGTCCTCTGCCTCAGTGGTCCTCTCTCTCAGCATGCTCCAGAACCCCCCACGGAGGCCCCAGACCCGCGCTTGGTACAGGGACGCACAATTAGGCTTATGGAATGGGCATCCTTTGCAGTTTTCTGGGGCCTTTGCACCCTGTGTTTCCTATTCATCTGTGAGCTGGGGGTCCTGGGGCCCCAAAGGGCGTGGGCTGAGAGACGTGGCCAGGTGCTCCAGCAAGAAGGGGCCCTGGGGGCAGTGGTACCTGGCCTCACTTCTTTTTCACAGTCTGGTTTTTGTCTGCCTTGGACTAATACCCGATCAAGGCGCCATGCTGACTGCATCCTGGGGAGGGTCCCCACCCCTGCCATGAACCCAGGATAGCTGCCAGCCCGTCAGGGGGCCCTTCCTCCTACATCCAGAATCCTCAGAGGGATGAAACAGGAGCCCATCAGCCCTGGGTGTCCTGGTCACAGAGGACCCATACTCTAAGGGCAGGATGGGTGTCCCTTTGCCACCAGCATCCGCTGACGCAGGGCCTGCAGAGCTATAAGCCTGGGGCTGGGTGGGTGCCTGCTGGGTGTGGCCCCCATTGTTCCCTCCCTCCTGGTCCTCACAGGAGGGTCCCTTGTAGTGGGAGTGCATTTGCACATTGATTGCATTATGCATCTCTGAGTTTTTCTCGAGAGAAGAATGAGATAATCGTGTTGGTATCTACTGAATAGACTTCCCGAGATTGCGAGATGGCACTTTTATTGGAAGAGGGGAATTAGCTTAAAAACATGCTGTCAAAATATGTTGTTCTAAATGCTGAGCTGATGGTGCTTTGTTTTGCTTTGTTTCTTGAATGTGTCATTAGAAAAAATTAACAGTGACATCAACTGTGGGACGGATGGCACTTCACGTGTGAGAGGAAAATGGGGAGCTGTCCTTGGGATTTTCTAACCTGATTTCCTTTCCTGTAGCTGTTGGCTCTCTGGTTATGAAAGCCTGTGGGGACTTTCTCCGTGCTCCTCTGGGCAGGTCCAGCAGAAGAGCTGCCTGGAGCAGGGAGGTGGAGGTGGGTGAGGGTGGGGGGTGTCTTGGTGGTTTCGGCCCCATGCTGGTGGGATTTCTCCTCATTTAGCCCCTGGCCTGTCCTGGATTCCAGCAGGAAAATGTGTCAGTGTGGACAAGGACAGCGATGGGTGGGCAGAGGGCTGCGTCATTACCTGAGGGACCGTTGTGTCTGTGGTAGTAGGGAGCGGGGAGCAAGTTTGCAACTGTCCTCAGAGTTCAAGGGAGCAAGAGGCCCTGGAAGCTGGGGAGAGGGCATGGGCCAGGGGAGCAGTGGGAGCCCCTAGAGTTGCCAGCCCCAACGCCCTCTAGCCTGGGATAGAGGGTTTCCTCAAGCTGGCAGACAGGCTGGGGGTCAGGCCTGGAGCCCACCCTGTGTGGAGAGGTGCAGAGAAGTGTGGTTCCCAGCCCAGAGTCCCCAAAACCCAAGAGAGCTGGATGGTGTTGCCCTGCACTCTCAGGAGTCTGGGGATGAGGCTGCATCCAAGCGCACAAGGATAGGCACCTCAGCGTGCACACGCACACACTCCCTACGCATACACACAGCAGACATGCTCCCCACACACACGTGTGCTCACACTGCACAGATGTGTGTACCTTTGTGCATGCACTTGCACACACGTGCGGACATACATGCACACCTGACCTGAGCACCACTGGAGAGGGATGGATGGGAGGGCAGATGGCCGGCTACAGCCAGTTCTGGGAAGTGACATGTGATGCATCCTAAGGGAACCCCATGGGGAGCTCCCCCTGGGAACCCACCTATGGAGCTAGGAGAGACTTGCCTCCATGACATTGTCTTCGTGGGCAGGCCTGGGCCCCATCGTTAGTGGGGGAGATGGCTCTGGACAGCCGCAGTGTCATGTCCCCTGACCCTGAAACCGTCCCATGGGAGAAACCGTAGCCCTTGGGTGCCTGGAGGCCAGGAGGGCAGGGCCAGGGCAGAGGAGGAAGCCCAAAGACTTGGCCGGGCCCCAGAAGGCTGCTCAGAGCAGTTGGAGGGGGGGACCTTGGCAGAAGACCCCAGGCCACTCTTATCCCAGTGGGAGGTTCACCTAAGGGTCGGGCCAGCTCCTCTGTCAGAGAACTCTCTGGAAGGCAGAGAAGGGCCTGGCTCTGAGAAGAGGTGCAGATGGAGTTGGGGAAATCAGGCCTTGTCCCAGCCACCAGCATCCCCCAGTGCACACCCCCAACTCCTTGGACTTGCCAGGTGCTACTGGCTCAGAGGGTCTGCTGGTGTGAGCAACACTCAGGGAGATAATGTGCAGGAAAATCGTGGCTTTTCCTTCTTGACACCAGCTGCAGGAAGGAGGGGAGGATGGGAGAATGTTATTTGTGCAGTGGACATCTGTCACTGGTAGATGAGACACTCCCTCCTTCCACCTCCCCTCTCCCTCTCCCTCCTCTCTTTCTGCCTCTTCCCCTCCTTGCCACCTCTGCCCGTGTCCACCCTGTCCCCACTTCTGATGGCTCGAGTCCCTGAGTGAGGGTTGGCCTGGCCGAGTGACCAGACCCTCTGTCCACCCTGTGTCCCCTCTGCTTGGCTGCAGGGCTCCTGGACTCTACTCTAACCCCATGACCCACAGCACACCCTGCTCACAGGCCTTTTCCTTGCTCCCCTGGAGAGAATACCAGTGAAGGGAAAACCGGACTCATGCCGGGCACTGGCCTGCTCGCCCCAAAGTGAGATTTGCCTGGCTTCCCTAGCCCAGAGGCACCAAGCAGGGTCTTTTCTGAACAAATGTAAGGTTTGATCGCCGCCAGCCAGGGGAGCTTCCCTGCCAGGCCTGGGTCTCTGGGCCCCAGGAGCCCCACTGGAGGGCTGGGAGAGTCCACCGTCCAGCGTTAGGGGTCACTGCCACCCGCAGGCATCTGTGTACATTCTCTGTACCCCGGGACTGCCATCCAGCCAAGATCCTGTCCACCGTATTAGCTTCCTTGGCTGCCAGGAGCTAGTCTCCAGTGTGGCCTGCAACAACAGATGCACATCCTCTCACAGTTCTGAGGTTCAGAACTAGGTGACAGCATCCGCCCTTCCCATCAAGCCTTAAGGCCCTAGCGGGGCCATGTGGCCATGTCTTCCCTCTCTGCCAACTGCATCTCTCCCAGACGGCCTCCCCTCTGAGGCCCCCATCCTGGCTGAGGGCCTTTGCGCATCGAGTCTGTTCTCACCTGAACTCCTGACATCTTCATAGACCAGACTGCATGGCCCCAGCCCCTGCAGCTCCTGCTTGTGGCCTCCCCCTCCCCCACTCCCCTCTCCTAGGGCCCTTACACCTGGGCAACTGCAGCCCTGGGCTAGAAGTCAGGGGTCTGGGCCCTGCCTGGCTGAGCTGTGGCCATGGGAAGGCTAGCTCAGGAAACTGTGAGGTAGTGTAGTAATTCAGTACTCGATTTATCATTTCAACAAAGACATCTTCTGAGTCTGAATGTAGGCCAGCTGCGTGGAAAGTGCTAGAGACCTATCTAAGAGCAAAGGGTGTGTTCCCTGACCGCACAAGGTGTAGGACGCACCGGGGTGGGCCCTCATCCAGCAGCCACACTCAGTGGGTGAAGCAGCTCCCCAGGTGCTCCAAGGAAACACCCAGAAGTTTCTAGAGGAGAGAAGCCAACTAAGTGTGCCTCAATGAAGAGCCAGGACCTTGTCCTGGAGCAGACACCCTTTAAGCTGTGACTTAGAAGGTGGCAGGAGCGAGCAGAGATGAGGGATGTTCCAGCCATAGAACCTGGCAGTCAGGATGCATGGGGCAGGGCGAGGGGCAGCAGGCCACAGAGGGAAGCTGAGCTCCTGCCCAGGGTTGGGGCTGGCTCTTCAGTGCTGAGGAACCCATGGGAGGTGAAGCAGGGCTGTGGCCTTCCCCTGCCAGTCCAGAAGCCCATTCTGGCTCCCAAGTGGCTGGACTTGAGGGGAGTCCTAAGCTGGAAGCAGGCAGCAGGGTGTCCAGGCAGAGTCCAGCCAGTGGCCAGAGAGGTGGTGTGCCAGGCCCAGAGTACAGGGGGGCAATAAGCTGCTCCCAGCCCCTCAGATTCTCTGATGGTACCATTTATGGGGTCACACGGGGGACCCAGGTGCCATGTGGCGGACAATGTGCATAGAAAGTGCCACACAGGACATTGAGCCCACTGGGGACAAGCCCGGCCTCTGCTCCTGGCTCTAGCTTGGTGCCCTCAGCCTTCAAACCCCGCAGGTGGTCGTGGGCCCTGGGTTGGCCATGCTCATGGTCCTGAGGAGGTGCAGGCTCCTGCAGCTCCCTCACCTTCCAACGTGGCCCAGCTAGCTGGGTCATCATGGTGAATGAGGAGGAGCTGGGGCTGCATCTACATTTTTGCATCAGGAAATTTAGCTTGAGCTTCCTCATCCTTGTCCCTGGCATCCATGCAGACTTGCCTGGCAAATGGGGCCACCCAGAGCCTCTGTAAGCCTGTCCCTGTGACTTCTGGAGGACACACCCAGCTGGGCAGCCCCACCAACACAGGGCGTCCCCCTTTCTCAGAGCTGCACCTGGAGGAAGGTGCCTCGGCCTCCCTGGGGCCCTGGGTTGTGCAGACCCCACCTGGTCATGAGCCTCTGCTAGCCCAGGCAGACCTGCACCAGGGGAGAGAAACTGAGGCCAGAGTCAGAAGGGTGCCAGCTCGTTTCTGTCTCCAACTACTGTTAGTGGGTGGGACAAGAAACTCAGAGCTGCCTGAGCTGCTTCCTCTTCTCCCCTTCTTGCTTGGGGTGCCCCCTCCAACAGGGACCACCACCCTCTTCTCCCCTTCTTGCTTGGGGCACTCCCTCCAACAGGAATCACCACCCTCTTCCCACCTTCCTGATGGGCCCTCCCTTGTCCCACCCGACTGGGTGCCTTTAGGCCAGATGTCTTCCCACACCTGGTTCTGGGGCAGCAGTATTGGGATCAAACCTACCCCCCAGGCTCAAGCCTGCAGGGGCTGTGGAGAATGGGGTTCCCAGGTAATTGGGTTTGGGCAGGAGAGGTGTCTGGGCACAGGTAATGGTACCTGGGCTGAGCAAGACAGGAGAGAAGTTCCTCACACCATGAGTAGAATTGGCCGTGGCACCCTGGTGGCCTGACTGATGAAGCCCAGATGTATGGGAAATGTCCCAGCTATTCAGGGACCCCCATGACAGCCCTCCACTCTCGATGACTTCAGCTTATTGGGGAGTGGGCCCAGTGCATGCAGCCCTGCTGACTGGAGACTGCTGGCCAAAGGTGAGTCTAAGGTCACAGGAGACCGGCTGGTGCATGGCCTGAGTTTGCTTGTGGCTGCCCAGGTCTGCCTGCTGCTCTGTGTACTGCCCACCTCTGTGGTACCTCCAGCCAGCCCTGTCTTTTTGCCCAGCTACTTCCTGCAGCTCCCAGAAGCTGACACCAGGTATCCTGAGCCTGTCCAGTTCTGGCTCGGCCATTGGAGCTATGGGATGCTCAAGTATCCCCCAGGCCCCTCCCCCTCTCCCAAGGGACGGGCAGCAGCACCCACATCTAGGCTGGAGAAAAAGCTGAGGACCACTGAGCTTGCTGGCCTTGCTGTCCCCTTCAGCAGCTGACCATGAGCCTTCCTACCTGCAGCCAGCTCAGACAGCCTGCTTGCCCAAAGGGCTGTGATCAGGTGACATGAAGGTCCCTACTGCGGTATCCTCCCAGCAGGTGTGGTGCACAGGTTAATGATGACTGGATCTGTGCCCCTCAGGGCCTGGGCACGGCAGCAGGCTGTGTCCTCACTGCTTCTGGCCCCTGCAGGATGCTCCTGCCCTGGCTCTTCTGGTGTCCCCCAGGCTGGTGATGGGGAACATAGCCACGCCCATGTTCAGAGGACCCTGGGAGCTGGGCGTGGGGTCCAGAGCTTAAGTGAGAGGGTGAGTATCTGCTGTAGGGCTCTCTTTCTCTCCTCCCAGGGCTCCACATCCCTTACCCCATCGACCCCGCCCAAGCCTACAGGAGAGTGGGGCAGCATTTCCATTCCCTGATCCCATGTCCCAGGCTGTTGCTAGGAATTCCGGGATACATGCAGGATGGCAGGCAGCCGAGTGCACCATGGGCTGGGGTGAGGAGCACGGGAGCATGGGGGCGGCAGGGCAGGACCCTGGGGGAGGGTGCAGGGGACACGTCTCTGTGGAGGGAGCCCAGGGGTGACCAGGCAGCCTGCAGCCCTCTCTGTCACCACGAGCAGTGTGGTGCTCCCATTGCCCAACTCACAGGGATGCCCAGGAAGCTGAAGCTGGGTCGATGTGGCCAGCAGCCTGGTTTTGTCTGGACAGGGAGCTCAGAGTGGTTTTTTAATTTTTGATGATTATGAACTTGGAGGAAAATATGCTGTTTCAGAGAGGGTGTGTGTCCTGTGAAGCCTGAAGCACTTACTCCCTGACCATCTATAGAATGTTTGCTGACTCCTGGGTTTGTGGGACTGATGGGAGTTGGGGTGCATGTGGTGGAGAAGAGTGGCCAACAGGGGGCTGCCAAGCTAGCCTGTTCCAGGTGTGTGCTGGGGCAAGTCATGCTCCCTCCACATGCCAGATATCCAGCTCTGAGTGATCTGGGATAATTCGATAGCTCATGAAAGCTCCCTTACTTGAGCTCCTTCAAATGCAGAGTATTGTTTGTGGGATATCTCAGGGGGCAGAGCACATGGGATCACCTGTGAGACTGACTCATGCTAGCCTAACTCAGAGTAACTGTCAGCCATTGCCACCTCAATGCTGCATAACAAACACCTCCTAAGTTCAGTGGTCTACGATGGCCAACTGATTTCTTCACTCATGGCTCTGCAGGTTGATTGGAAAGCTCAGCCCCTGGCTGGGTGTTGGGTGCAGGTCTTTTCCTATGTCTCCATGTTCTCTGACTAGTGGCTTTCTGGCATTTTCTTCTCATGTTAAACTGTAGGCACACAGGCCCACCCCACATGCAGGGCTCCTGCTTGGGATCCACCCACTAAAGTTCTACCACCTACAGTGAGCCACATGGAGAGAAGTATTCTCTGCACACTCACACTCCAGGGTCATGGGGAATTTACCTAGTCTCTCCCCACAAGTGTCTCCACAGCAGTGGGGTGCCAGCAAGGAGCCCAGAGTCTTATAGACTTTGCCTCTGGCATTCATAAATCAAATGGTTCAATTTCTTATGCATAGTTCATCCTATCTGATGTCTATTTTTAGAATATGTACAATAAACTAGTAGCTTTGTGTTTTCAGGCATGAATGTATACCA
>NC_135329.1:77558403-77727843 GCF_023851605.1 Tamandua tetradactyla | reverse complement strand
GTTTGGGGAGGATGCTTTCTCATTTTCTTAAACTAATGAGGAAGATGCCAGCTCACACAGGTTTGCAGACCTCCAGGCCGAGTGAGGTGCCAGGGCTTCTGGCTCTGATCTGGCCTGGCTGAATCCCATGGCAAGAACTACCTTGGGGCCATCCATAGGCCTGCCAAGAAATTGCCAGTTTCAGAACTCACTTTCATGGTCAGTAATGAGATCTCTCCACGTCTAGCAGGATGGTGGCTGTATGGAAATGAGGACAAAGTCCACAAAGGCAGGGCCCTACACAGGCCCTGCACTGTCAAGGCCAGTGGGCACTTGGCCAAAGGACTGTGGAGGTACCGTATCTTCCAGTCCCAGGTCAGCCTTGAACAGCCTAGCTAGGGCCTGGCCCCAGGGAGCATCCACTCCATGGAAGGGAGACATGATAAGTAGCAAATCATCAGAGAGTTAGACAGTCTCTGAAGATTTAAAAGAGGAGGTTTGGTTTGGCCAGGAGGCCTCCTAAGATGGCTCAGGGAGGTCACCTTTCAAGGTGACATCTGAGCTGAGTCTTGAGTAGCAGGAAGAAGCAAGATGTGGACACCCGCCAGGGGCTGCAAAGCCCATAGCAGCCACCAGTGTGGTGTGCTCCAGCATCCAGAGCTGGCCCTGGGAGCTGGAGCTGGCAAGGTGGTCTGGGGCTCTGGGGCAGGGGTCTCAGAGCTCTTCCATCTGCTTCTTGGCACACGGGAAGGCATGGTAGGGCAGATGCAGGAGAGAGATGGGGTCTGATTTAGGCTCCAAAGGCTCCCACAGCCTGTGGGGTGGAGAATGGAGTGAGGAGTAGGAAAGTCGGAGCAGGGAGACCCATGGGGAGGCTGATGGAATCATCTGGAGAAAGATGGCAGTGTCTGACTGTGGCTGAGTGGCAAGAAGGGGGAAGCCCAGTGTGACCCATTTTGTGTCCATCCCAGTCCACGGTGTTTGCCCTGCAAGCTCATTGGAGCCAAGGCTCAAGAAAATTCTATCATCTGTGATGCTTCTGGGTGCAATGACAGCCCAACCCAAGCCACTTAGATGGTAGAGGCCAGTCGGCTTCCACAGCAGGGAGGAGAGTCCAGAGCCCAGGAGGGCCTGAGCCAGGGGGTCCAGGTCCCCTTTCCCCCCTGGTGCCGTCGCCCTCTGGGGCCAGCTCCCTGCCCAGTCCAGGCTTGGACTTCCAAGGCAGACTTGGGCCACAGCCTTCCAGGTGGGGGTGAGGCTCACACTGACCTGGTCACGAGCTCACCTGTGAACTAAGGATTGTGGTTGGGAAATGAAAGTTGTGACTCACTGATGCCAGCACAGTCTGTGGGGCTGGGGCAGGGGTCTGCTCCCCTGAGTCCCTGCCTCCTGGGTTGTTTGATCCCCTAAGCGAACACAGGAGGGACCCCTCCCCCGAGGGGACCTTCAGGCCACCTGCCCAGGCTGGCCTGGAGCTGGGAGGCTCTTTGCCCATGAAGCCTCCTGCCTCCCTGGTGCCCAGTCTTCCAAAGGCAAAGGAGGTGACACCACTAACCACTTCTGCCCATTGACCTTCAGGGTCTCCTCTGGGTTCACGGGTAAATGCTGTGGTGCAGACCCACCTGGGGGTTTGTCTCATGGGGCCCAAACATGCCCTTTGTTCTTCCAGGGAATTTGAGCCTCAGTTCCCATTCTGTCAGCTCTTTCTCAATTTACCATGTTAACATCATCTCATAGTTCGCCAATTATTTCTTCTTTACAAAACGAGGCTATTCAGAATGTCGGCAATAATATGCAGTGAGCACATGGCCTCCACCTCCGTGTCAGATGCTTAGAGGATGATTTGTGGTGCTCGGCATAATGGGCTTGTTTTTGTTTGCCTGCTGGACCGTTTTCACCACCAGTAATCAAAGCAGCCATTTATTAAAGCCTGGCCAGGTAGAGCGGGGCTCAGAAGGTGTGTCATGTGTGTGCTGCAGCCCGAATCCTCCGCAGCCATGAGGGGTACAGGAGAGAGTAGGTAGCAAGGGGTAGGGGCTTGCTGGGCACGTGGCCAGGAGGGGCGGGTTGGGAGTTGAACCCCAACATGTCTGACCCCATAAAGGGCCCTTCTCACTGCCCTGGGCTTTCCTTGGTGTGGGTGTCCAGACTTAGAGGCCCCAAGACCCTAGAGTTCCCCAAGATGCATGTCGAGGGGTTAGGACTTGAGCAGGTGACTCAGTTTTGGGGCTCGGCTGGACTTTGTTTTGGTCTAAATGTGCGGCCTTGGGCCAGAGCTTTCCTTGAGCTGCCTCCATTTACCTGTCTGCAGGTGGCTCCTCCCCAGTTTTGGGAGATCCTGGTCAGGAGCCCAGACCCCCTACCCAATATTCAGTCCTTGAAAACATGCTCCACTGGGGCTCCTGCAGAACTTTGTTCCAGCTTCGGGGTAGTCTCTGGGGGGAGGGTCTGAGCAAGGCCTGTGGCCCTTTGAGGTTTGGGGTCTTCCACACTGCTGCCTACCCCTGGGGAGGACCAGTCACCCCAAAGGACCCAGAAGCACTCTAGTGGGCAGGCTGCTGGGCAGCTCCTGATGTGGACCTGGCTGGTTTCCCAGGCCAGAGTGGCCTCAATCACCGAGGGGTTGGGAGGTGAAGCCTGTAACATTAGGGTGTGGGGGACATGCAAAGTAGAACGGGCCCAGGGGATTGGTACGGCCCTGTGCAGGAGCGGCTCAGGTCAGCCCCCCATCACAGCTATGGACCAGCCTCATCCCTACTGGGCCACTACCAGACCATACTAGGGTGTGGCTCAGGTAGGGGGGAGGGGCATCTCACCACACGAGGTGATGCCAGGCTGAGCCTACCACCCCAGGATCCCCTACTGCCCACATGGCCCGATCTATGTTTGTAGAACCTTCCCAGAGAAGCCATTTCCATTGGAAATACGATTTTTTAAAATGCCATTAACTCTTATTATCGAACATTCCAACATCCTCCCCAGGGTGGGGAGAACAGGCCCCAGCTATAGTTTCTACAATAACATTTTTGGAACTTATAGACAAAAACCTCCATAAAAGGATCATAAAATGCAGTCAGGGCCATGAAACTGGCCTGGCTGGAGGGGAGGTGATCTTTTCTGCAGCTCTGCAGGGACTGTCACCCAGGAAGGGGAGGTGGCTCGTGACCCAGGAGAACCTCCAGCCGGGGTGGCCCTGGGGGAGTGACTTCCTGCAGGGAGGTGGGGGCTACACCCATGGGGGTGTCAGGAGAGGTGAGCTGCTGCAGAAAAGGGAGCCCTGGGATGGAGCGGGAGGGGGCTCACCTCCCTATCTCTGCCACGACCTGCGAGGTCCCACCCTTGGGTTAACTGTAGCCTGCCTTGGCCCCTTCCCAGTTGTTCTGGGCAAGGAGGGTGATGGGCAGAAGGTCAGCTTTCCTCCTGGCTCCCAATGTGTCTGCCCTTGCAGGAGAGGGTCTGTAGTACCCTCCAGATCTAGCAGGGGTTCCAGCGGCCCCCAGGTGGCCAGCAGACCATGCAGTGACCAGGAAATCGGGCAGGAGTGGCTCCCTGGCAGGAACTAGGCAAGCCCCTCATCAGCCCCGACAGGCACCTGTGGGGCTGGGAATGGCGGGAGACCCCCCTTCCTGGTGGCCCACACAGGTGCACATCTGGTGTCCCCACCTGGACAGAGGTGGTAACAGGTACCTGGCCAGCACTGAGTGCCCAGGGCATTCATCAAGGTGGGCTCCAGAGAACACCCACTCCACGTCCCCCAAGAACCAGACGCATTGGCAGGTGTGTGGTCTCCCTGGTCTGGCCTGGGGTGGGGTCGTCCTCTAGGGACAGCTCCCGGGGACTGCCATGTTCCCTCCCAACTTGCTGGTGGGACCTGATGCCAGTGGTATCCATGCTTCATCCTCCATGGTCACAGGCACAGGGCTATGACCAGACCCCCAAGTCCCCCAACCACCAGCTCTCCCCCACCTCTGCTTCTCACTAAATGGTGCTGGCTCACCCATGTCCTCCCTCGACCCCAGTCCACCCACTAGTCCCGGCAGAGGCCCAGATTTCCAATGGTTGCCCCTGCCCTGCCCATGGGCCCCGCTCACTGCCTCTTGTGTGCTCTGCTTCCCCAGGCCTAGAATTCCACCAGGAGGGGCATTGGGACATGGGACCCCTCTTGGAACCCCACCACCTGCTTCCCTTGGTGCTCAAACAATGACCCAGAGTCCCCTGTGGCCACAAGGCCCCAGACGAAGGCGAGTCCCTCCCCATGTGTGCACAGTGGTCTCCGGCCCACCTCCACCCCTGCCCCAGCATCCCATCCCGCCCTTCTGAAGTCCAGTTGGCAGCTCCAGTGTCACCTCCCTAAGCGGCCGTTCCCTGCTTCCCCAGGTTTGTGGTGCATCCAGGGCTCCTTTCGTGGGCTTGCTGGCAGCTGTGGGTGGTCTGCCCAGGTCAGCGGCGGGTGCGGATGCCGGCATGGCCCTGCCCTTCTACCTGCATGGGCAGGGTGGCACAGCAGGCTGCAGGGGCTGGTGACGGTGGAGTCAGTCCCTGGCAGGATCAGCAGGCCTGCGGGTGGGCTGGGGAGGAGCCCTGAAGTTGCCAGTGTGGGGGCGTCAGAGAATAGGGCTGGGGAGGGTGTGGCCCTGGTATGGGACCTGCCCACCTCCGCAGGTGGAGTGAGAGGGGGTGGGGAAGCCCCCAGCGCCGGCGTACACCTGAGGCCCCGCCAGCCCTGCCACACCCGCTCCCATCCCTTTCCTAGGTGGAATAAGCAGGAGGTGCCGGCCTCTGGGCTCTGTGGCATTGCCCGGGGCACTTCCCCATGTCCCAGGGCCTCTACCCAGGCCCCTGATACCCCGACCCCTGCTGTGGATGTGGGGGCGGGCCCTGCCTGTGAGTCAGCCTGCTTTCAGAAGGCGAGGCATCTCCCAGGGCAGGGGTCGCGGGAATATGCAGACTTCTGCACAGGAGGCTAATTTGGGTTTTATTCAAATGAACAGCACAGCCAGGAGGGGTGAAAATTCAGCATTAATGACATTAACAGCATGTCAGCTTTCTCCCATTTGCTGTAAAAGAGCCTCTGCCAGCTGGTCTTAGGTGACATTTTTTTAAAGCCTTCATTAGAGAAGTTGTGGATTTACAATCCTGCATAGAATACCGATTCCCATATCCCACCCTGTTACTGACTCTGCCCTGGCGTGGAACATTTGTTACAATTGATGAGAACACTTTATATGATTGTATTATTAATTAAAGTCCAGGACTCAACTTAGGGTTCACTGTTTGTGTAGTGTAGTTTCATGGATTTTAAAATATTTTGTTCTGTTACTGTATCTACAATCTAATATTTCCCCTTTTAATCATATTCAAATATAGATTTCAGTGCTGTCAATTGCATTCTCTGTGTTCTGCCACCATCACCATCATCCATTACCAAAACATTTCTATCATTCCAAATAGTGACCTGTGTATTTTAAGTGTTAACTTTCCATTCCCTGTCCCTACCCGATCCCTTGGTAGCCTGTATTCTAGATTCTTCCTCTGTGAGTTTGCTTATTTTAATTGTGTTAAAGTCAATGAGATCATACCATTTGCCCTTTCATGGCTGCCTTATTTCATATAACTTGATATCTTCAAGGTTTATCCATGCTGTCACAGGCATCAGATTTCATTCCTTTTTATGGCTGAATAGTATTCCATTGTTTGAATGTTCCACATTTTCTTTATCCATTAATTGGTTGATAGACACGTGGGTTGCTTCCATCTTTTAGCAATCATGAATAATGCCACAATGAGCATCAGCGTGCAAATATCTGTTTGAAGTCCTGCTATTCTTTGGGGTTTATATCTAGTAGTGGGATTGCCAGGTATTATGGTAGTTCTATACTTAGCTTTCAGAGGAACTGCCAAACTATCTTCCACAGCAGCTGCACCACTTTACATTCCCACCAGCAATGAATGAGTGTTCCTGTTTCTCTGCATCCTCTCCAACACTTGTAATTTTCCATTTTGTAAATAGCAGCCATTCTGTGGATGTGAAATTGTCTCTCATTGTGGTTTTGATTTGCATTTGCCTGGTGGCTAATGAAGTTGAGCATCTTTTCATGTGCTTTCTGGACATTTGTGTATCTTTTTTGGAGAGAGGACTTTGCCCATTTTTTTCTTGCTTTTTTCATCTTTATTGAGATATGATTCACATATCATTCAGTTCAACAATTCAGTGGTTTTTAGGGTACACACAGAACTATGCAACCATTGCCACGATCTAAATTTAGAAAATGTTCATCACTCCACAAAGAATATCCTTATCCATTTGCACATACTACCCATTACCCCCACAAATCCCTCCCTTTAGCAAATAGAAGTCTACTTCACCTTTCTGTAGATTTGTGGGTTATGGACATTTCATGCAAGTGGATACCTACAATGTACGGTCTTTGCATCTGGCTTATTTCACCTGGGACAATGTTTTGAGGGTTCATATATGTTGTAGCATGTATGCATGTATCATTCCTTTTTATTACTGAGCAATAATCCATTTGCTAGATATGCCATGTTTTATTTATCAATCATTATTAGCTGGGCATTTGGTTTGTTTCACTTCTTGGATAAAATGAATAAGGCTGCTATTACGTGCAACTTTTTGGTTGGGTGTGTTTTAAATTCTCTTTTTTTATGTACCTAGGAGTAGACTTGCTAAGCAAAGCAGTATACTATGTTTACACTTTTGAGAAACTGCAAGACTGCTTCCAAACTTGCTCACTATTTTACATCCTCATCAGCAACGTATGAGAATTTTGGTTTCTCCAGCCCCTGCTGACACTTGCTATTTCCTGTCTTTTTTTTATTACAGTCCTCCCCATGGGAGTAAACTGTATCTAATAGTTGTTCAGTTTTGAATCTCCCTGATGGCTAATGAGGTTAAGTATTCTTCCTTTGCCCATTGTCCACAGTGTACCTTCCCTGAGGAAATGCCTTTTCAACGTCTTTGCCCAGGAAAAAAAATGGAGAAGTGGGTTTACAGAAAAAACAAGTAAAATCACAGCATTCCCATCCATCATCCTTCTATTGATAATGCTGTGCATTAGTGTGGTACCTTTGTTACAGATGATGAAAGAGTATTCAAATTGTACTGTTAACTATAGTCCATTGTTTACATTTAGGTGTATTTTAACCATGTACCATGCTATAATTAACACTTTGAATTAGTGTGGTACATTTGTTATTATTCATGAAAGAATATTTATGTAATTGTTCAATTTACTATGGTCCATTGTGTACAGTTTGGGGCACTGTGTTGTACAGCCCTGTATTTTGTATTTTTGCACATTATAATCACATTCATTTTAGCAGTTTTATTGAGATATATTCATGTACTATACAATCCATTCAAAGTATGCAATCAGTGTGTTTTCATCACCAGTCAATTTTAGAACATTTCCATTACCTCAAAACACACACACACACACACACACACACACACACACACACACACATCCTATACCCTTTATCCCTCCTAATTATTGACCCTTAGCATTGGTGTAGTATATTTGTTTCTGCTGCTGAAATAATATTAAAATATTACTGTTAACATTTTCCCCATATACCCCTCTATTATTAACTCCTTATGATAGTGTTGTACATTGTTCTAGTCCATGGAAGACCTTTTAAATATTTGTACTAGTAATCACAATCATCATCCATCACAGGGTTAACTGTGTTACAAAGTCCTATGCTTTATTTTCCTTCCAGTGACATACATGACTAAACTTCCCCTTTCACCTACTGTCACATGCATAGTTCAGTGCTGTTAAGTACACTCATCGTAATGTGCTACCATCACCTCTATCCATTTCCAAACATTTAAATTCAACCTAGTTAAAAATTTTGCATGTATGAAATATCTGTTCCCCATTCTCTACCATGATTCTATTTCCTGGTAACCTACATGCTAGATTTTAATTCTATGAGCTTACTTACAATTAGCTCACATTAGGGAGATCATACAATATTTGTCCTTTTGCATCTGACTTATTTCACTCAACATAATGTCCTCAAGGTTCATCCATGTTGTCATATTCTTTAGGACTTCATTAGTTCTTGCTGCTGAATAATAGTCATCATATGTATGTGCCACGTTTTGTATATCTGCTCAGCACTCCATGAACACTTGGGTGGCTTCCATCTTTTGACAGTTGTGAACACTTCCTCTATGAACAACAGTGTGCAGATGTCTGTGTACTTGGTTTTCAGTTCTTCTGAGTATATACCTAGTAATGGGATTGCAGGATCAGATGGCAGTTCTATACTTAGCTTCCTGAGGAACCACCAAACTGTCTTCCAAAGCAGCTGCATCACCAGCAGTGAAGAAGTCTTCCTGTTTCTCCACATCTTCTCCAGAACTTCAAGTTTTCTAGTTTTTATTTTTATTTCTTTTGGATAATGGCCATTCTAGGAGGTGCAAAATAATCTCATTATGGTTTTGATTTGCATTTCTCTGATGACTAGTGATGCTGAGTATTTGTATGCTATTTAGCCATTTGTATTTTCTCTTTGAAAAAATGTCTATTCAGGTCTTTTGCCAATTTTTAATTGTGTCATTTGTCTTTTTAATGTTGCACTGTAGGATTTTTTCATGTATTCTGGATATTAAACTCTTACCAGATATGCGGTTTCCATTTTTTTTCTCATTGAATAGGCTGCTTTTTTTTAACCTTTTTGACAACCTTTTTTGATGCACAAAAGTTTTCAGTTTCCAGGAGTTCCCAATTATTTGTTTTTTCTTTTGTTGTTTGTGCTTTGAGTGTCAAGTCTAAGAAACACCTTAAAAACCTCTTCATTCCACAAGATCTTGAAGATGTTTCCCTACATTTTATTCTATGAGTTTTATGGTCTTGACTTACAGTTAGGTCTTTGATCTATTTTGAGTTAATTTCTGTATAACATGTGAGGTAGAGGTCTTCTTTCGTTTTTTTGGATATAGCCATCCAGTTTCCCAGACCATTTGTTGAAGAGAATGTTCTGCCCCAGTTGATAGACTTGGCTGCCTTTTTAAAAATCAATTGACCATAAATGTGTGGGTCTATTTCTGAATGCTCAGTTCAGTTCTGTTGATTAGTGTATCTGTTTTTATGCTAGTGCCATGCTGTTTTGACCACTGAGCTTTGAAATATGCTTTAAAGCCAAGCGCACAAGTCTTCCAACTTCATTCTTCTCTTTCAGGATGTTTGGCTATTTTGGACCCCATGCCCTTGCAAATTAATTTGATGATTGTCTTTTCCATTTCTGGGATGTAGACTTTTGGAATTTTGATTGCCATTGCAAATTGCAAATCAATTTGGGTAAAATTGACACCTTAACTGTATATAGTCCTCCAACCCATGAACCTGTAATGTCCTTCCATTTACTTAGGCCTTATATATTTTTAAGTAATGTTCTGTAATTTTCTGAATACAAGTATTTTACATTCTTGGATAAATTTATTCCTAGATATTTGAGTCTTTTTGGTACTGTTGTAGATGCAACAGTAATGCAAGAAATCTTGATTTCTTCCTCAGATTGCCCATTACTAGTGTATAAAGTCACTACTGATTTGCATGTGTTAATCTTGTATCACACTTTGATGAACTCATTTATTTACTAGCTTTGTTGTAGTTTTTTCTGATTTTATAAATATAAGATCATATCATCTACAAAGAATGAAGTTTTATTTCTTCCTTTCCTATTTGAATGCCTTTTATTGCTTTCTCTTTTTGCCTATTTGCTCTAGCTGGGACTTCTAACCCAATGTTAAATAGGAGGGGTGACAATGGGCATCTTTGCCATGCTCTCAATCTTAGAGGGAAAGCTTTCAATCTTTAACCACTGAGTATAATATTAGCTGTGGGTTTTCCATATATGCCCTTTGGCATGTTGGAGAAGTTTCCTTCTATTCCTTTCAAAGTGTTTTTATTAAGAAAGGATGCTAGATTTTGTCAAATGTTTTTTTCTCCATCTGTCAAGATGATCATGTTGTCTTCTCCTTAGATTTTTTAATGTGATGTATTATGTTGACTGATTTTTCTTGTGTTGAACAACCCTTACATACCTGGAATGAAACCTTCCTGGTCATGGTGTATGATTTTTTTTAACATGCTGTTGGATTCAATTTTGTTGAGAATTCTTGCCTTTATATTCATTAGAGAAATTGGTCTGTAATTTGGTATGAGGGTAATGTTGGCTTTATGGAATGAATTAGGTAATATTCCCTCCCCTTTAATTTTTTGGTAGAGTATGAGCAGGATTGGTACTACTTCTTCCTAGAATGATTGGTATAATTCACCTGTAAAGCCATCTGGTTCTGGGCTTTCTTTGTTTGGAGACTTTTGATGACTAATTCAATCTCTTTACTTCTAATTGATTTGTTGAGGTCTTCTATTTCTTCTATAGACAGTGTAGGTTGTTCATGTGTTTCCTCAAATATTCTTCCTGGCCCTTTTCTATTCTCTTCTCTTTCTGTAACACCCATTACACATATTTGTGTACTTCGTGTTATTAATTGTTTCCCTGAGACCCTGCACAAATTTTTCCATGGTTTTCTCCATCTGTTCTTTTGTTTGTTTGAATTTGGGTGCTCTGTCTTCTAGCTCACTGATTCTTTCTTCTGCCTCTTCAAATCTACTGTTGTGTGTCTCTAGTAATTTAAATTTCTTCTGTTGTGTCTTTCATTACCATAAGATCTGTTACTTTTTTCTTTTGTGTTTTCAAATTCTCTATATTCACCCAGTGTCTTCTTAATATCATGCATCTCTTTATCCATCTCATTGAATTGATTTAGGAGATTTGCTTGCACATTTTTGGTAAGTTGTTCCAAATTCTGTAGCTCATCCATCTTTTTAATTTGTTCTTTTGGCTTTGCTGTATCGTCTTTTTAATAGTATGTCTTGTAATTATGCTCTTATCTAGGCATCTGATTATTTTGATAAGCTTATTCTGAAACGGATTGTTCGAGTTACAAGCTGAACTAGCCAATCTCGTCATAGAAAATCATCATTACTTGAAAGAACTACTGACATGCAAACTAACTGACAGAAATTTTCTCAACAATGAATAAAGTGAGTATGCCATTTCAAGGGGAACAAAATTTGACAGTATTTGTGGCCAGAAACAAAATTAAAGATTTTAAGCAAAAATTAGAATTTTGGAAAGCTTGCATCTGTCACTGTAAGGTTAACAGCTTCCTAATACTTTTCTGATGAGATTAGTGGTGATATTAAAGAATGTGATGTTTTATATTGAAATTTACATGTCAACATGTGTATGTGGAGGATTTGCACAACTCAGTAAGTCAACGTTTTCCAAATAACCACTTCATGTTGTTACAAAAGGAATGTGTAAAAAATTTTCAATGTGCAAGACAGACCAATGTTTGGGTTTTTTTCATGCAGCAGAATGTTGAAAGATCATCAATATAGTTTCAGATTCCATGTTACAACTAACCTTTAAAAAACTACTATATGTTAAGTTTTAGTGTAACACTAAAATAAAGAATATCCATAATTATCTGAAAAGTCTGATTAAACACTCATTTTCACCTATGTATCTATGGGAGTCCAAATTTTCTTAAATGCTTCAACTAAAATAACATATTGCAGTGCCGAAACAGATGTGATAATCCATCTGTCTTTCATTAAACTAGACATTGAAGAGATTTGCAAAAATGTAGAACAACGCCACCTTTCTCACCAACTTATTTTTGTTTGTTTTGGAAAACACATTTAACTTTTATTAAAGAAAGATTATTTTGTTTACTTTTAGTGGGTCTGTGGTGATTTCAAATAAAGAAACATTTTGAACATTTCTCAGTTTTAATTTCTCATATGATGAATATCAATAGAACAAAATCCTTTTGAATCCTCAATAATTTTATAAACATCAATGGTTTCTAGACCAAAAAGCTTGAGAACCACTGACCTTGGCCCAGCCAATCCCTGCACAGTCACACTTGGCCTTGGTCCATTTTCTTGGGCATGTTTGCTTCCATCACCAGCTCACAGGGCTGGCATCCCGGGGCTTGAATCCTGGGGACCCAGGCTTGTTCTGCCCCCCACTTGCTAACCAGCAGAAGCATCATCTTTCTAGAAACTTGCAAGCAGCTAGCATGAGAGCTGAACTAAAACCCATCTGTGTGCCCAGGAGATGCCACTACCTTGCTGAACTTCAGTGTCCTCAAGCAAACCTACCTGCAAAATGATCCCTGTCCTTCCTACTCCACAGGGCCCAGAAAGAGCAGTGCCTAACACAGGCCACAGAAGGTCCAGGCCCTGTAGTAGCACCCAACAAGGCCACAGTAGGCCCAGGGGAGACCCTGGAGCAGCACCCAACAAGACCACAGCAGGCCCAGGGGAAGCCCTGGAGTAGCACCCAACAAGGCTGCAGTGGGCCCAGGGGAGGTCCTGGAGTAGCACCCAAGACAGGCTGCAGCAGTCCCAGGGGAGACCCTGGAGCAGCACCCAACACAGGCTGCAGCAGGCCCAAGGGAGGTCCTGGAGCAGCACCCAACAAGACTGCAGCAAGCCTGCCGGAGGCCCTGCAGTAGCACCCAACAAGACTGCAGTGGGCCCAGGTGACACTCTGGAGCAGTACCCAACCCAGGCTGCCGTGGGCCCGGGGGAGACCCTGGAGTCGGCCAGGTGGAGCTGGGCCTTGACAAGGACATGGAGCCCACTGTCAAGGAAGAAGACTAGATGCCTTGGTCAGAGAGAAGATGTGCTCTCCCCAGGGGAGCAAGGCGCAGGTTGTGGGTGATAGGAAGTGAAAGAGATGCGAGGGGAGGCAGGAGAGGACAGTGAGGGGGCAACAGGTGTGTGTGCCCACCAAATGCTCATTTAGAACATGAGAATGACCAACCCCTGTTCATCTGTCTGCCTCGGGGTGAGTGATTGTTGCCTAAAGCAGCTTTTTGGGCTGATTTCTCTCCAGATGCCCCCTAGGCCTTCCATCCCCCTCTCTGTCCCAGGAGTGGCCAGCACAGTTGGTGTGCCCCCTGCCCCTGGCTGGCACTTGGGCATGGTGTGGCTGTGTCCAGAGACCCTGCAGGCAAAGAGAGCTGAGTGAGGGGCCCATCAGCCCTCTGAGAAGGAAGACATCAGGTCCTGCTCAGATGGCAGAGGTGGAGGGCAGTTGTAGTTTGTCTGTGGACCTCAACATCATCACAAAAGGCACATAGCTGAACCACCCATCAGAACCTCTGGGCCCTGGCTTGGTTTGGTTTTGTTTACTTACATGCCCCAAGTCTGGGAGAGCAACGGGCCAAGTCCCCCACCCCTGAAATGTCACTTGAGATGACTCACAGGTTCAGTGCTAACCATCAGGGCATAGGAAGAGGGGTGCCAGCCAGGGCAGAGACTCCTGAGCCACATATTCCAGGGCCTCAGGCAAGACAGGGTACCTCCTAGCCTCAGCTTCCCCCTTGGGCTGGTGAAGATCAAGTGAGCATCTGCCCAGAACACCCTCAGGACAGCGCCCAGGTGCAACCAATACTCAGCAACGTGAGCACCGCTTTCTCCTCTGCCCCCAAAACCTGGCCTTATGCGGAGGGCCTGTGTGCTGTAAAGACCTGGACTTTGCCCCTGAGAACCAGCACAATGCATTTAATCTCCCTGGGGCTCTGGCTTCTCGCTGGCAAACTAAGAGCCCTTCTGTCCCTGGGTGTCTGTCCAGCCTCTGCCCTAGGCTGCCTGGGGTTGTGAGAATGGAAATCACGGAAGCCAGGGCCCCCCATTATGCAGACACACCCCCTTCTGGGGAGTCTGAGAAGAGTGTCCATGTGAGAATTAAAGGTGTCAGCATATTCCAGCTTGGATATGATCTTTGTTCTTAGAGCTAAAGATGATTAGACAACAAAAAAATTCTACCAATTTTAGAAAAAACATTACTGTATGTCTAGATAATTTTAGAGCATTATCTCCTAATGCAAAGCTTTGTTGAAAATGGGTGAAACTCTGACTGTTCTTTCTACATTTTGAGCAACAAGTATGCTAGAGCTAAATCCAAATATTCCAGGTGAGGGGTTTGTGGCACACCAGTGTCCTGGGGAGTACGAGGTGAGACCCTTTGGAAGGAGTCGCATCCACTGTGTGGACTGGTAGGAGAAGAGATCTAAAATGTCATCCGTAACCAGGATTTTCAGGACCTCAGATGCTCAGAGCATATGATAATAAACATTTACTGAACACTTACTGCGTGCCAAATACTGTGCCAGATGCTTTGTTTGCATCAACTCAAACTGGTTCCAGTCTGTAGAGGAGGAACATGGAGTGGTTATAGGGCTAGCCTGGTTGTCAGTCGCAGAGTCAGGGCTTGAACCTGGCTAGCCTGATGCTACCACCCGTGCCCTTACCCACTGTGCTGAGTAGTCGAAGGGAATCAGGTAGTCAGATTTGTGTTTCATATGGCTCACCATAGCAGTGGTGCCACAGGGGGACACTGGGGGAGGAGGGCCAGCAAGTGATCTCAGTCATCCACACTGGAGATGACAGGGACTGGGCAAAGCACAGGAATAGAGGAAGTTGGAAGAAGAGAGTCTTGAGAGATAGTTCAACAATATTTGGTGACCCACTGAATTTCTACCATGAGAAAATGGACGAATCAAAGATTTCCAGATTGTCTTTTATAAAAAGAAGGTGTGCATTGGGTCTTGTGTCAGCATCTGGAATTTTTGATGTCACTTGAAGTCATCATCATGTCCTCAGGGAATATATAGGATCATCAACCAGTAGCAGTGTGCAAATCTCAGAAATAAATTTCGTAATTTGATCAAAGCTGCTGTTCTATGGCATATGTAGGGATACACATTTGTAGCATGTAGGAAATCCATGTGAAGAAGTCAGAATTGTATGTCTGAAGGATGAAACAGTTAGAAACCATGGGGCATTGCAAGGACAGTGTTATGGGTTGAATTGTGTTCCCTCAGAAGATATGTTGAAGTGCTAACCCCCAAAATGGGACATCATTTGGAAATAGGGTCATTGTAGATGAATTAGGTCCCACTGGAGTAGGGTGGGGCTTTTATCCAATATGACTGGAGTTCTTATAATAAAGGAAAAGGTGGTCATGTGACAATGGAAGTCTAGAGTGAAGTACTGTGGCTGCAAGCTAAGAAACACCAAGAAGTTCCAGCAAACTACCAGAAGTTCAGAGGCAAGGAAGCTTTCTTTCAAATAAGTTTCAGAGAGTGGTTGGCCCTTGACCCCTTGACTTCAGTCTTCTGGCCTCCAGAACTGTGAGAGAATAAATTTCTAATATTTGGAGCAACCACATTTTGGCAATTTGTTTCAGCAGCTGTAGGAAACTAATACTGACCACTTTGGGGGATATTTTCCTGTGCATGTTTGCTCATCCTCCCCAACTATTTGTGTATTTCCATATACATCACAGTGATAGAGAGATTTTAGGTTGGGAGGGGAGACAAAAGAGTAGAAGAAGCTGACAGTGTGGTGGGAAAGGAACTTTCTGGAGTTGCCTGGGAAACCAGCCACAGAGACTGAGGCTACTCTGGGAGCAATGAGCCCTTCTCACAGTGAAAGTGTCTGCCTTCTTGTGTGGAGAATTGGTCTTTGGATGGATTGCTCTGAAGACCTGATTGTGTCAGGAAGAATTTGTTGGCAGGGGAGACCCAGACAAAGCTGTGCCAAAGTGTGACTATCTTACTATCCAAAGTTATCATATCACCCATGACCATCTCACAGAAAAGGATGATGTGTGATTGTTGAACTGTGGTTACAGAGACTTCCTGAGAGGTTTCTAGTTGGCCTTTTTGGGGAGTGTCAGGGGCTAAATCAAGTTTCCTTCTCCTTACCTACATTCTAAACCAATTGAAAAAAATGAGAAGAGCAAAATAAATAAATAAAAATAAATGAAAGAGAGATGGCAGTAGAGACTCTGAAATGTTAGGAGAGATGATAATGATGATGATGGTGATGATTTACAGTGGGATTAACATTTTTTATATGCAGGGGTTCACAGCCTTCTCCCTTCCCTTTTACTTGATCAGAATCATTGCTCTCCTATGTTCTCTGAGTAAGGAACTAAAGCAGTGATTCTTGGGAGACAATAAATCAGGGAGAAAGAAGAAATTCCCTCTCCAGGAGTTTCCATACTGTTTAAAAGTGGAACCAAGATGGTTTGATAGGCAGTCATGATAAGAGAATTCTTTAAGGAAAGGAAAGTGAGAAAGAGCTCCATGGAGCTTTGAAGTGTTGAAAATAGGAAAAGACCAAGACTTTAGTAGGAGTTTCTATAGTCTAAGTGCTTGGACTCTTAGATGTTTAAGAGATTTATAAGTGAGGACTTAAATTCATGCTCAAGTAACCTCTCCTTCCTTAAATATGTCATATCATTGACTGGACTGAAAGGTAAGTTTTGCAAACTTGACATATTATACTTATTGATCATCTCTGTCTAAGTTAGGTTAAGCTAGATTTTACTGAGTAAACAACCCCAGAGCTAGTGGTTTAAAACAAAAAAGACTATTTCTCATTCTACTCTATGTCCACGAGAGGTCAACTGGGGGTCTCTGTTCATTATTGTCACTGACGGTAGCCATGGCCTTGAATTTGCTAATTGTTGAGCCAAAGGGAAAATAGACTTCTGGAAGGTCTGCTTCAACTTGGAGATGATGCACGTTACTTCCACCTACAGCTCACTGGCCAGAGCTAGTCACATGGCTCTACCCACCCACGAGGAGGTACAGTCCTATCCAGTGTCGGGAAGGAGATCCTAACAGAACATCTGGTAAACAGCTCTGTATGGCCTTCACAATCTCATTGACTAATAGGTTTTTATTTAGTAAGATCTTAAAAAGACATCTTTGGGACTCTTAATATCCTGTGAACAAGAGGGAGTGGAGATATGCCATTTATATTATTGAACAGATGTTGGTACTTAACCCTGATGAGACTGAATGATGCTTCCAATTTAGAGGTAACTATTTCTAGGCCATATGGTCTCTGTTCTAGCTACATGACTCTGCCTTTGTAGGGCAAAAGTACACACACATAACAAATAGATGAATGGGTGTGGTTGTGTTTCAATAAAAGTTTCATGATCCTCATGCACTGGTGAGTATGTCCAGTGATGTAGCCATTGTGGAAACAGTGTGGCAGATCCTTAAGAAATTAAATATAGAATTATCATATGATCTGGCAATTCCCCTCCAAGCCTCTACCCAAAAGAATTGAAAGCAGGGAGCTAAAACATAGTTGTACACAAATATTCATAGTAGCATTATTGACAACAAATTGTGGAATATACATACCATGGAATGTCCTTCAGCTATAAAAAGGAATTAAGTTCTGATAGGTGCTACAACATGGATGAACCTTAAAGATGTCATGTTGAGTGAAATAAAGCCAAACGCAAAAGGGTGAAATTTGTATGATTCCACTTACATGAAATACCTAGGATATGCAAATTCACAGTGACAGAAAATAGATCAAAAGTTATGAGGGAGTTGGAGGAGAGGAAGAAGAGGACCTGTTACTGAATGGGTGCAGAGTTTCTCTTTGGGATCATGCAAACATTTTGATAATGGATGATACAACACTGTAAAAGCAATTAATGCCACAGACTTGTACATTTAAGAATGGTTAAAATGGCAAATTTTATGTGACATATGTGTTACTATGATAACAAGTAAATAAGTAAAAAGAAAATTTTATTGACAAAATGGATGTCACCCCAGATTTGGTCCTCAGGCTGTAGTTCACTGACTCTTGTTCTTAACACCTGGCACAGCAGGTCTGGAACAATTTCTTCTTCACTCTCTTGTCTCTGTAGATGATTTTATAATAGTATGATACATGTTTATTTTCAAAACTATGTGTAACAAAAAGAATCTTCTTTGATTACAGATTTCATTTGAGTTTGGTTTGCAGAGATGAGGTCCTGGCACTGGGGCTGCTTTAGAAATAGGGTATTCCTCCTTCTAGAGCCCCCTAGTGGCTGGAGAAAGTTATTGCCACAATCCTTGGAGACAGTTTTCCATGTTTTTGCTTGTTTTGGTTCTCTTGGTTTCTGTGTTCTACAGCCCTTATCATGGTCATCTGGGTTAGGGGAAATCCCTACTCTATTTATCCTGAGGTTGTTCAGACGGGGATGAAAATCAGGAATCACACTGACTTTACTGTAAGGAAACCTGATACACTTTTCTGCAGTTATTTCTTTCAGTTACCACTCAGCTAGCCTTTTTGCCTTCTCATCACCAGTTCATCAGATGTGTTATTAGAGGCAAAGACATTTGGAGTTGTCTTAATCACAGGTCATCAGCTTTTTTTTTTTTACATGGGCAGGCACCTGGAAATGAACCTGGGTCTCTGGCATGGCAGGCGAGGACTCTGCCTGCTGAGCCACAGTGGCCCACCCGGTCAGCAGCTTTTAAATATTCAGACGCTCAATTGGTGGTGAAGTGATTTTTAATGAAGCATATTCTTTGCTCTTAAAAAACAGAAAAAATCACCCAGTTAGCCACCACCATCATGATCTAATGCAGTCGGGTTTGTGTTGGAAGCAGTGATGACACTGAGTGCCTTTTAAACAGAGCCATTATCTCTTTCCTTCTATTCTTCAGAACTCACATTCACTGCAAATTGTGTGCCATGGCTTCCTGGAGAGGATTTTTAGTTTAAAAAAATGTCTAGCTTTCTAGAAATAAGTGTTTTGCTATGTGCTTCTAATGAATCAGTCACAAGGGCTCCTTCAGGAAATGCTTCTGTGCAGTTTTGAGAAGTGTTTATTATAAAAAAGGAAGAGGACACATGGATTGTTTTTCGACCCCAGTCTTTCTTAAGATGTGCTTCCCTTCTGTCATCTCTCTTTCTCCATCCCTGTATCTGAAAGGTTTAGGAGGCGAAACGGTAAGAAAGAAGGAACATAGACAAGGAAATTTAAAGTGTGGGGGGTATTTCTGTGCTCCTGGGCAGAGGTCACTGAACCCAAGATGGAGGGAGGTGAAACAGCCCCTGGGTGATGGCGTGGGTGGTTTTTAAGCAAGGGGGTCAGGTGATGTCCGGAAGGGGCGGTTCATCAGTTCCAGAAGTCAGGTGTCCAGAAGGGGTGGTTCCAGAAGCCATGTTGGGAGGGGCGACACAGCCTCTGCAGCTCCAGTTGCAGTGCCCTTCCCTGTTACCCTGACCTAACATTCCAGCCTTTTTGTGTTAATAGGGCATCAAGGTTCTTTTGGCTACTTCCTGCTGTACTGGGGTGATGTGGGGGGATAGGCTGGGGTTGTCATGGTCAGGAGGGGGAGGAGGTTAGCTATAGGAATCAGGTGAGGAGGGTAGGCGGTGGTAATGATGCAGGAGCATTTGGTTGACTGCTACCCATGACAGTCCCTTTATGCATCTCTGAAGGAAGTTGAGGAGGCAGGGAGCTAGGAGGAAAAATACAGATTAGGATAACTGGTCCTAGTAGTGGGAGGAGCCATGTCACCAGGGGGGAAGAAAACCAGTCTAAGGCAGGGTTGGTTCCTTGTTTTCCGTGGTAGAGATCCTCTTTTAGTTTGTTTAAGGTTTGAATATTTTGTTCCACCAGACCTGACTCGTTGACGTAATAACAGCATTTCTCTTGGAGGAATATGCACATTCCTGCTTTTTCAGCTATTACAGGTCTAAGGCCCTTTGATTTTGAAGAGTTACCTGGGCTAGTGAGGTGAGTTGACGCTGTAGAGAGGAAAGGGATTCTGATGTCGATTCCAGGGCTACGTGTAGTCAAGTCTCAAAGTTTTGAGAGGTTAAAATACCATGTCCCAGTGCCCTTCCCACTGCAGCCGAGCCTGCGACTGAGGCAGTTAGGCTGATGCCCACCAGGATGGGAAGAAAGGCAGCCCTTTTGGAGCGAGGAGAGGGCAGTAGCCAAGTTAGTTCAGACTCCCCATAGAGGGTCAATTGAGGAACAGTAGTTACCAGGAAGCCTGGTCCTGGGACAGTGGAGTTAAGGCACTTGGTAAGAGTTCCATTACACTGGAAATATCGTCCTTTGGGGGCATGGGTGGTGTTGTGGATGATGATGTTAGTCTGACACTTGCTATGATGTTTCATTTGAGGGTTTTTTATCCAGTGTAGTGAGGCTTTTAATTTGGCAAGAAGATCTCACCTCATTAGCGGGCTGGGGCAAGAAGACATTACTAAGAAGGAATGTGTAATGGGTACCCTTCTATTAGACATGTGAGCAGACCAGTAGTTAAGGAGTGTGAAGGATGGCCATCTATGCCCATAACCATGACCTGGGAAGGAAAGAGTTGACCTGAGTAAGAGGGGAGGGCAGAAAAGGTAGCCCCCCTGTGTCCACTAAAAAGGAGGTGGACTTACCTGCTACCTTGATTGTGACCCTGGGCTCGATGAGGGTGATTGGGGTCACTGAGGCCGGGCGTCATCAATCGTCGGCGGCCAGGCCCAGGACTGCTAGTGGTGGGTTAGGGGTTGGAAGGACGGCCCCTCCACGGCTGGGCACTGAGGGGCAGTCACTTTTCCAATGTCCCTTTGTACCACAGAGAGGGCATTGTCCCTTGGGTGGTCGAGGATTGGGGCAGTGGCAAGACCAGTGTCCTTCGAGGCCACATTTGAAGCACTTTCCTGATGGTGGATTAGTTGTAGCCAGCTTCTTCTCCATTGAAGTGATTGGCAGAGCTGCAATCGGGGATTGGGTTTGTAAATTTGCCTTTCGGTGGTCCTGGGATTCCTTTTCTGCCCTCTCTAGTTCATCACGAGTATTAAAAATTTTAAAGGCCATGTTTACCAGGTCACAGATAGGGGCCTGAGGAACATCCTCGATTTTTCTAAATTTATGCCTTATATCTGGAGCCAGTTGGGATATAAAGTGTGTGGCCAAAACAGTTTTCCAGACTCTGAGTCGGGGTCTAGGTGGGTATATTGGGAGAGGGCTTCTGTGAGCCAGTGTAGAAAAGTGGCCGAGTTTTCATCAGGACCCTGGATAATTTCCCTTAGCTTATCAGGACCCTGGATAATTTCCTTTAGCTTATGGAAGTCTACTACTTTACGTGAAGCTTTCTGCATGACTACTATGAGGCATGTAAGCATTTTGTCCCATCTAGTCTGCCTGTTTCTTCCTGCTAGAGCGTCAACCTGATATTCCCACCCTGGCTCTTGGTCTGGCACTGCTTTGGCCCCTACCCGCATGGTGTGGTCAGTTATATGCACCTGGTTAGCATGAGCCCTGGCCACATTGAAAATGCAGTCCATTTCATCTGTAGTTAGGGAAGAAGAGCAGATTACATGAATGTCATGCCAGAGGAGGTCATAAGCGTTAGCTAGATACTGGAATTCTTTAGTATAGGTAGTTGGATCGTTGGAAAAGGAGCCCAACCATTTTTCAACGTGTGAAAGATTGGCCAGAGAGAAGGGACTGTGTACCTGAATTAACCCTTCAGGTCCCGCAACTTGCTGGAGGGGACAGAGTAAAGAAATTTTTGAGTGGGTATGGGAGCTTACAGGTGAGGGTGGCAAGGAACTAGCCAGCAGCAGAAGAGCCAAAGTGGGAGGTGGGGGCATGCCGGTAATGGGAGAGCCTTTGGAGTAGAAGGAGGAAGGGAAGGATAAGATGGTAGCTGGAATGCTGCTGGAGTGAGGGGAGGAAGAGAGAGGTAAGAAGGCAGCTGGAGTGCCGCCGGCAGAGAAGGAGGAAGAGAAACGCAAGATGGTGGCAGGAGTGCCACTGGCACAGAAGGAGGAAGAGGAGAAGATGGTGACAGAGATGTCTCTGAAGCAGAAGGGGGAGGGAAAGGCAAGATGGCGACTGGAGCACCGCTGGAGGGAGGGGAGGGGAGGGCGAGGGAGAGGAGGATAGTGTCCCAAGATGCGGTGGTGGCCTTGGTCTTTTAAAGGAAGATGAATCGAGGGGGTCAGAAAAGGAGGAAGTTTCATTGGAGAGAAGTGGGGATGTGGGAGTTTCCTTGGCTAGGAGAGCCTGGGCCGTGGAGCAGGAGGTACAAAGGGAGGGGCGGGAGCGCAGAAGAAAGAAAGCCTGGACATAAGGAGTTTCGGCCCATTTGTCATTCCTCTGGCAAAAATTGCGGAGGTTTGTAAGGAGATTAAAATTGAAAATCCCATCCTCAGGCCAATGAGAATCATTAGCCAATGATACTGGGGCCAAACCTTTTTACAAAAGTAAGTGAGGCGTCTTGGCCGGATGTCTGGAAGTAAATCCAGTGTGGATAGGTTTGTCAGAAGACAACCCAGAGGAGTATAAGGTTTGGTTTTTGAGAATTTATTGCCCATACTGATGGGTCTCTGAGAATAAAGGACTGGCCCAGGGGATGTTGGTGTCCCAACGCCCTGAGAGAGTCCTTGGAGCTCTAATGAGTGGGGGCTCATCTCCCCAGGGGACGTCTCACCCTGCTGTGAGGCTCTTTCAGGTCCTGGACCTGAATTTGGGAAGGAAATGAGAAGCAGAGTATCCCCACACAACTTTTTGAGTCCCAGGAAAGGGAGTGAGGCTTGCAGGCATCCCTGTTCACCTCAGCCCTTGGAAGAGAACCTGACATGAATTCACGATATTCGGAGAGTAATAAATGGACAGGCTCTCTCAGAACCGTGAGACCTGGCAGCAAGGCTAGGAGGGAAGGGGCTTACCCAATCCGTGGTGGATGTAGTGGTGAGCCAAAGGATCCCTTGTCACTGACCATGTGGAGGAAGGAGGAGAGAGGAAGCCAGGGCGCCTCTGGCCAGGTGGGTGGCACCCGTGCTCCTCTCCCAGGTTTCTGGCACCAAGACGAAAGGTTTAGGAGAAGAAAGGGTGAGAAAGAAGAAAGGTAGACCAGGAAATTTAAAGTGGGTGAGTTTATTTCTGTGCTCCCAGGCTGAGCTCACCAAATCCAAGATGGAGGGAGGTGAGTCCATGCCTGGGTTATGGCGTGGACAGCTTTTAAGGGCAGGGGTCAGGTGATGTCCAGAAGGGGCCGTTTATTAGTTCTAGAAGTCAGGTTGGGAGGGGTGACACAGCCTCTGCAGCTCCAGTTGCAGTGCCCTTCCCCATTTCCCCGACCTAACAGAAGGAACTAGAATTAGAAACACTGACAGCATGATACCGTGTTAGGTGAATGGAGACGTCCTGTTCATCTTCTATAGCAACTGTGTAAGGTTCAAAACCCAGAGGCTATTCTTTCTCTTAAGGTGGTAGACAAATATTCTCTTAAGGTGGTAGACAAGGATTTTAAAAGCCTCTCCAAACAAAGTCTCATAGAACAAAGTTATCTTATAAACCCAAGGCAAATTTTGGGGTGGGGATTTAAAATGGACACACTGCACAATAAACATACCTTTACTGAATGCCATGAATTGAGTGTGTTGCAAAAGTTTATTGTCCAGGGTAAAAGGAAAGCCAGGAAATAATCCAATTATTTTCTTAATTTTAACATGATAGCAAATTCAGTGACCTGATTCTAGTTTCTAACAGAGAAAATATACCATTTTAGATATATTTTCTGCAAGTAATTGTAGTAATTGCCTAGGCTTAAAGCAAAACAGCCCAGCATAAACAGTAACATCTTGGAGAAATTATTATTGTGAGGAAAAGCGGTGAACTGAAAGAAAAGGAATAAAAGTGGTCAGTGGATGTGGAAGGGGGCAAATGAGTAGTGATGACTAGGAAAGTTTAGACACCTGCTTTCCTCAGGCTGTCTTAGGAACAAGGTTTGCAGAGTGTGGTTGCTGTTATTGAGCCTTCTGGGAAAGTGTGGCCCAAAATCATATGCCATATTGGAGGCATATGATTTTCAATGAGTTACAAATGATTATAGAAAAGCACTATATTCTCTAAGTTTTCTGCAAATCAGTCTGATAAATTGAAGGAAGAAGGCATAGTTTTCTAGGACGTATATCCTCCAAAAGACATAGAAGGTGGGCTTTTTGCTGAACCTGCATGGCTGTACTTTGGAAAGGCATGTATGAAGGGAAAAAGGTGAAATTGGCTTTTCAAGGGATTAGAATCAATTCATTTTCTTAATTGAAATTGTTTTTCTGGGCCAATCTATATTCTGAATATGCACATGTGAGTGAGGATGGTTGGACACGTTGATAAGTATTTTTGTATTTGTTATGAGTACCAAAAGAATTCCAGACCTTTCTAGGACAGGCTCCTTACCACCTAGAGTAATTCCAATTTCAAGGCTGATCATCTGTTCAGAGATGGCCATTAAACACACAGACCAGATATGTGAAACATTTGTAAGCATTTAGCCACTGCTGAATAGATTTCACAGCTAGCTAAATCATTTCCTTCAAGTGGTAATTGTTTCAGTGTCCCAAGACATTAAAAACCATTAAAGGCTAATGACCCAAGTTTTGTTCTTCCTATAAAGATGGGAACTTTTCCTGATGCTATAGCTTTTTCTTTATTAGTGTTTAGCTAGCTACCAGTTTGACAAAATGCACAATTAAATCTATAAAAAGACCACAAATCAAATAAATTCAATAAAATCACAAATTTGGGAAAGTGTCAGTTGTACTTCATTATTGATTTTACATAAAGTATTTTATGTATCCAAAATAGTCATTTTCATATTTAAATGAAAAGAGGTAAGGCTATCACCAATTGATATGAAAACCCACTTGCAGCTGTCCTATTTTTATGGTTTCTTTTGCTACTGAGATTTGTAATTTGGATTTTATCAGAGATTATTGGCCTTCTGATGAAAGTTTGTTATAATTTTGAAAAAGTGTTGTTACTGAATACAATTTTAGGTTTTCAAGGCAGTTATCTACTTATTAAGAGTGCAAGTATGGCATAGATCCTGGGAAAAGGAAATATATCAAAAGGAACTTAGCCAATACATGATAGGAGACTTACATGAATGAGAAAATCATAAGTTTGGTGATGAAAAATGCACTGGAAATTCATCTACATACACTTTTAATTATGGTTAATTTTACATATTATAATTTTTCACTCAAAAACAGCTCAAACATTGTCTTAAATAAGATGAAATCCACTGGAGAGTTATAAATAAAACTAATGTATTATTAATCAAAGTAATAAATAATAAATAAGATACAGGAGAAAAATATAGGGTTCAAACTAAAAACTACACTTCTGCATTTGACCTGGACAATTATTAGGAAAAAGTATATGCACGATTTTTATCCATTCCTCATGGGCTAATCACTTAAATTCTCATTAGCAAAATTATCAAGTTGGATCAAGATAGGCTACCCCTAATTTTATGGCCATCATTTTTTTTTACTACTGGTAAAGAAGAATACATAAGAAACCCTACTCTTAACTTGAATTGTAGATTATTTTTATAAAAAATATAAAGTTGTGTGTATACTTTTAAAGAATTTTCTAAATATTGCTAGGTTCCTTTATTTGAATATTAATTACATTGTTTTAATTTTATACAATATCTTCCTTATCTTTCATCAATTTAGTATTTGTAAATAGAGAACAAAATAATATTTTTAGCTCAATTCATTTGTTTCTTGCAGTTACATTAAGGTTGAGTAAATGTTGATAGAAAAGAAAATGCTGTCATTGAGAATTTAATAGTGGGAAATCAATTTAAATAATAATGGTAATTACATTTAATATAATAAAATATTTCAGTAATTCTAGATAAACTCTGTGCTTAGTCAGTGGTCAAAAAAAATACTACTCTGTCCAACATAAGACATACAAAAAAGGAGTTAATGCAAATGTACTCTAATGTTGAGACTGCATACAAGTATGTACTTTTAAAAACTGGTACAGCTTGTTATAATCAGGCACAACTGACTATTGTTAAACACAGAAACTAAAACTTAAAAAGGGTGTCTAAAAAAGTTGCATTTGCTTCTAATACCATGTTCATCATAAAAACCTGATTTCTCACATATGGTACAGCTCCTAAACGTACATTGAGATTGAAAATAAATCTTAGCAACTGCCATCTTTTCATGTATGAGAATCTCACAGCAGGGCCTTATAATACAATACAAATTGTAGAATTCAGAATAGGAAGGTTTCCTGAGTCACAGAGTGAGAGACCTGATAAAGCAGACATCTGCTTATTTTAACATTAAGGTCTAATAGAAACAAAGATAAATATGTCAGTAAAAATTCCTACCATGTCTTCATCAGACTGTGATTCTGATTTAATTTCTTATTGGAAAAGAGCAGCAGGATGGGCATTATTTTCAACTGAAAGGCTTATTAGTTTGAGATGGCCAGGAAAATCTGATATATTTTGACATTTTGTCATTACCTTTTCTTTAGGCCTATATCCTCTCTACACATGACATGTCCATTGAGAATTCCAAAACCATCAGAAATGTAATTGGCACAATTCCACCTGTACTATAATGCAGCATCAGACTCTTGTAAATAACATGGACTAAGTCTGTGGCTCAATGTTTTAGGTATTTGTGTCAACTCAGAGTCAAATGCACAGACCAGAAAAAAGAAATGTAGTTCAAAAATTGAGCTCATTATCATTTTAAAACTCTGAAATTTACCCTGACAGTCTTTCCAGGGCCCCCAGAATGAAGTAATTTCAAAGCTATCAATTTTTTTGTGGTATTAATTTTGTCTTTTCTCTCATGTATTTAATTCTTCAGATTTGTAGCCACAGCCCTGGCCAATTTAGTTCTTCTTAAATAGAACGGATATACTAGTATTTACTTCTTGGGCTCCTCATCTCCAGTGTTTCATAAAACAGGATTCAAAGAATTGCTAAAATTTGTTAAATTTATTTTCCATCACAAGCAAGAAACAGTAAATATTTAAGAAAATTATCACAAATAATGTTGTAAAGTTGGGAGAAAAGAATTAAAAATAAAAGGAATTAGTGTCAATGTATGTGTGTGAACCTTCTTTTATTTAAATTAAATGGTGTTGAAGAATAAAAAGAAGAAAAATTTTTAAAATCTATACTGAAATTCGGAAAATAATTCCAGCCTCATTATCCAAAGGCAGACGTTGTCTTGCAGTTGAAATAGAGTTTGGAGTAAACTAAAGAGGAGGCAGGAAATGATGCAGAAGCCCCTTACTCAAAGACATGATAAACTTTGAGTGAAGTATGAAAAAAATTCTGAAAGACCTTACAAATATGGGTTCATACCCACGGAACTAGATTTAAAAATACATTTTTTCTGAGGTACATATAGCTTCAAACCACCACACTCTTCCTCTGGACCCCCAAAAGACATATTGGTTGTTCATGCAAAATACATTCATTCCATCATAATATCCCCCAAAGCCTTAAATTATTTCAGATACAATGTTTAGTACAAAGTTTCATCACTTTGTCCTCATCATAAGTACCTATAGCATTCATAGTTCCAGCAAGAGCCTCTTCAAAGCAATGTAGGCGTTTTCTATAAAGCATTTCACAATCTTCTAGCCTCTACTGGTTAGCCAATTCCAAAGCCATTTCCACACTTTTGGTATTTGCCATAACAGTACCTCATTTCCCTGGTACCAAAATATGTTTTACTTAGCTAGGCTAATGATACAAACACAATGAAATTGATTGGCTTAAACAATTGGAATTTATTCATTCATGGTTGGAGACCAGGAAAATGTCCAAATTAAGGCATAATCAAGAAATACTTCCTTCACAAAGACTTTCTAATGGCAATCCACAGCTCCTCTGCCACATGACAACATCTGCTGGTCTCTCCCTTCTCCAGATTTCTTTGCTCTCAATTTCTTGCTTCTACTGTTTTCTCTTTCTTCCTCTGTATTCATCCCATTTATAAAGGACTCCAGTAAGAGGACTAAGTGCCATCCTTAATCAGGTGAGTTATATCTTAACTGAAATATACCCATCAAATGGTCCTACTTACAATGGGTTTACATCCACAGGAACGCACTAGGTTTAAGGACAAGTTTGTTTGTTTGTTTTGTTTGTTTGTTTCTTTGGTACATATGGCTTCAGAGCACCACATATATCTATATACATATCAAAGGAGTACCAGAAGAAGAAGAGAGATATAAAAGGCCAGAAAAAGTAATTGAAGAAATAATGACAGAAAATTTCCAAAACCTGTGAAAGATATGAATATGCAAACCAAGGATGCTCAGCAAACCACAATCAGGATGTACCTAAACACATCTACACTGAGACACATTATGATAAACTACCCAATGCCAAAGATAAAGACAGAATCTTAAAAACATTAGAAAATAAGTGATGTGTTATATATAAGATATCCCTAATAAGGTTAGCTCCAATTTCTCTATAAAAACCTCAAAAACTAGAAAGGATTGGGAGTACTCTACCAAACATTTTAAAAACTATAAACACAAATCCTTCTCAAACTCTTTCAAGGAATCCAAGAGAAGGATATCTTTCCAAATTCATTCTATGAGGCCACCATTACTTTGATTACAAAGCCTCATATAGATATCACAAGAAGATAAAATTACATACTAATTTCCCTTTTGAATTTAGATGCAAAAATCCTTAGCAAAATATTAGCAAACTGAATCCTATGGCATATTTAAAAAATTTTACACCACAACCAAGAGGGATTCATCACAGGAATGCAAGGGTGGTTTAACATATGAAAATAAATCAATGTAATATATTGCAATAATAGAAGGAAAGGGAAAAAAACTATGATTATCCTAATAGATGAAGAAAAAGCATTTGACAAAATCCAACACCCAATCTTGAAAAAATACACTCAGAAAAGTAGGAATAGAAGGGAACTTTCTTAACATAACAAAGGCCATTTATGAAAATCCACAGTTAACATTGTATTCAATGGTGAAAGAACACTTTCCTCTTAAGAACAGGAATGAGACAAGGATGCCAGTTTCCACCACTGCTATTAAATATTGAAGTAACAATTCTTGCTAGAGCAACATAGCAATAAAAAGAAACAAAATATGCCACTTTGGAAAAGAAGAAGTGTAACTATCTTTATTTGCAGAGAACATGATAATCTATCTATCTATCTATCTATCTATCTATCTATCTATCTATATATATATATCTATATATATATATATATATATATATATATATATATATATATATATATATATACATAGAGAGAGAGAGAGAGAGAGAGAGAGAATACCCAAAGGAATCTCCAAGAAAACTTTTAGAGCTAAAAAATGAATTCAGTAAAGTGGCAAACACAAATAAAACATTTGTGTTCCTGTATATTAGCTATGAAAAATTCAAAACGGAAGTTAAGAAAATAATTCCATTTATACTAGTGTCTAAAAGATAAAAACCTACAAATAAATTTAATTAAAGATACAAAATACTTGCATATGGAAAACCACCAGTTGCTGCTAACAGAAATAAGAGATGATCTATATAAATGACAATACAATGCATATAAATGGGTTGGAAGTGTTAATGTTGTTAATATAGCATTTACCCAACGCAATATTGAGTGAAATTAATGTAATCCTTAGTAAAATTCCAGAATATTTTTTTTGCAGAAATTGGGAAATTGATCCTTGAATTTACATAGAACTGCAAGAGACTTTGACTAACTGAAACCATCCTGAAAAGAAAGAGCAGGATTGAAGAATTTATACTTCCAGGTTTAAAATTATACTAAACTGACAGTAATCAAAACAGTGTGGAATTAGCCAAAAGATACACAAATAGAGATCAGTGAATTAAATTGAATTGAATCACAATCGAAAGTCCAGAAATAAATGCACATTTCTAGGGCCAATTAATTTCAACAAAGGTATTAAGTACTTGAAGCAGGGAAAGAATATTCTCTTCAACAAATGGTACTGGAAAAACTGTGTATCTACATACAGAAGAATGAAGTTAGATCCCTACCTCACACTATATACAAAAATCAAGTCAATATAGATCAAGGACCTAAATTTAAGTACTAAAACAATAAAAATCTTAGGTGATAAGATAGGGATAAATCTTCCCAACAATGGATTTGTTAATGAATTCTTAGATATGACATCAAAACCATAAGGAAAAATAAGAAACAATTAATACAGTTGATTTCATTAAAATTCAGAAATATTTATCAAAGGAAATTATCAAGAAAGTGAAAAGAGAACTTATAGTATAGGACAAAATAGTTTCAAATCCTATGTCAGATAAGGGTTTACTAATCAGAAGATCTGAAGAACTTTTACAATGCCAAAATAAAGACATAACTCAAAAACTGGGAAAAGAACTTAAGTAGACACTCCTCCAAAGAAGATATACAAATGGCCAATAAACACATGAAAAGATGCTCAGCATCATTAGCCATTAGTGAATTGTAAGTTAAAACCACAATGAGATACCAATCCATACACACACAAGGATGGTTATTTTTTTTAAATGAAAAATAACAGGTGTTGGAGAGGATGCAGAGAAATTGGAACACTAGAGCATTATTGGTGGTAAGGGAAAATGGTGCAGCTAATGTAGAAAACATTATGGAGATTCCTAAAAAAGTTAAATACAGAATTCCATTTGACTTGGCAATCTTATTTCTGGTGTGTACCCAAGGAGAGTGAAAACTGGGTCATGAACAGATACTGGTCCGCCCGTGTTTATAAGAGAATTATTCACAATAGTTAAAAGCTGTAAAAAACCAAAGTCTCCACCAACAAATGAATGGAGAAAGAAAATGTGGTATATATACACAGTAGAATATTGTTTGATTATTTTAAAAATGTAGTTACGAGATAAGTTGCAACATGGGAGAAACTTGAGTACATGTTCAGCAGAATAAGCAAACACATAAGGACAAAAATTGTATGATATCACTTAGATAACTAGAAATAACAAATTTGCAGAGATAGAAAGCAGATCAAAGGCTACTAGCAGAGGGACAAGTGAGGAAAGGGTAATGAAAAAGTTTGTTTTTTAAAAATAAAATGAAGAAGAAAAAATAGTAAAGGGGATCTGATGTATGTCCTTTGCTCATTGACAAAATTGTTTGTCCTCAGGGAATACATATATTTGGAGAATGGGGAAAAATTTTCAAAAGTGTACAAGGTACTGTCCACTTTTCAAGCTATTTGTGTAGATGATCAGAAATGCTATATGGGACTAATGGTGGTCTTTCAGAAACAATGGTAAAATTCATTAATTTGTATTTAATTAAGTATAGGAAGGAACATAGAGGAATAAAAGCAATAGAAACATGAATACAGGAAGATATCAACAAGTTAATACTATCCTAAACTGAAAATTAAGAAAATATTGAAAGAAAGATATTGAAAAATATTGAAATAAATTTGAGAAACAAATTTCCTTCTTTGTAATCACCCACGCACATTAGCAAATTAAATGCTCCAAATAATTCTGAAATTAAAAATCAGTTTAATTTTGTTTAACTGAGCATTTCAGAGATTATGCACAGAAAAAAGTCTGAAATGAAATATATCAGAATTAACAGATGTCATATCTGGGTAAAGGTTAATGGATGGTCGTGCCTACTTTCTGTACTTTTCTATAGTTTCCTAATTATAATTATCTATAATTTTTGGACAAAATATATGTTTTCAGGATAAATTGCAGGTAATTTAAAAATGATCCCCAGGAATCAATTTTAGAACAAAATTTCCAAAAAGAATAAGACTTTCTAAAATAATGTTATAATGTAGAGGCTGAATACTATGACTGCTTTCCATCACCAACATCATCTATTTTCATAATTTCTCATACCTCATGCTATTGCAAGCATATTTTTATCCCATTGTTTTAGCTTGCTAATGTTGTTGGAAATGCAATATATGAAAAATGGGTTGGCTTTTATAAAGGGAATTTATTAAGCTATAAGTTTCCAGTTCTAAGACCACAAAAATGTCTAAACTTAGGCATCCAGTGAAAGATGCCTTGACTCAAGAAAGGCTGATGGTGTTTGGAACACATCCATCAGCTAGGAAAACACGTGGCTGGTGTCTGCTGGTCCTTTGGCTTCTGGCAGTGTGTGTGCATGTGTGGGGGTTCTTTCTGCATCTCCAAAGTCTTTGTCTGTGTCAATTCTGAAGCTTTTTCCAAAATGATTCCTTCTTGAAGGACTCTAGTAAACAGATTAATGCTCATCTTGAATGAGTGGAGACACAGCTCCATGGAAACCACCTAATTAAAAGTCCCCATCAACAGTTGGATGGATCACATCTCCATAGAGGCATTTAATCAAAAAGATCCCACCCAAGCAACAGGTTTGCCCCCACAAGTGTGAATTAGGATTAAAAGAATATAGATTTTCTAGGGGAACATAACAGTCTCAAACCAGTGCATACATTACCAAATAGTCATTTTGTCAAAGTCCAACTTCCCCAAAGTATCCTTACTAGTAATATAGGAAGACATGTTGCTGAAAAAGGCTTTAAATAATAGTGAGCAATTTTGTTTTTTTTTATCAGTTTTCAGAAAAATCACTGTTATCATAGGTATTTCTCATCCATCAAAAGGGGACAAAAATAGTCCTATCCAATCTCCCAGGTTGCTTTGATGTATGTTTCCATGGTGTTATGTTTGTCTAGAAACTAACAAATAAATGCTATTTATGAATCCCAGAATTCAAACGCAACCTTGCCTATACTCCAAGGTATAGGTTGCTGGAATAAAAGGAAATAACTGTGCCAATCTTAAGAATTCTATGAGAAAACCAAGCAGATCCTCAGTTTATTCTCTGACTATAGAGAAAAGCTTGCAAAAATTTAAATTCAAATTGACTAAATTAGCCTTCATGTAAAATTCAAGGTACTGTGATTTTCTCATTTACATCAAGAGATAATAGTACTGGAAAATTTTGCAAATATGAAAGGTTTCTAAAAAGTATTTTAACTAAAATATTATATAAATGACAAATTATAATTAATACACTAAAATCAGACCCTGTAAGAAATTGTATAAATATAATTAATATGGGACAAATAGTTGCACGTGAGAGAAAGGCAGAATTGTAGAGCAGAAGGAATTTTGAGATCTTCAGGTCTGATCCCTTTAATTTATAGATGTATTTGTTATTCCCCTTTGTTCCTTCAGGTTTCCTTTCCATTCTTCTCTACCCTGCCTTGTGTCTCAGGAGGTTCTGGACCTCCTAGACAACAACAAAAGGAAAGCATTTTTTGCCCTTTATCTTTGTTATGTTTGCACAATGTGCAAAGATGAGAGGGTGGGAGGACATAGATACTGGGGTGTTTATTCTTCCCACCTCCCTTTCCACCGAGGCAGCTAATTGCCAGCAAAAGTGTTATTTTCAAAGGCCACAACTCCTGTAGGGTGTATGGAGAGGAGCAACTTTCATCATTTCTAGCCCTGCACTTCTTCCATCTTCCCTGTTGGTTCCATCAACGTTTTAAATAATGCTGTATTAAACTCTCTTCAGTTACCCTTTCTGAGTGTTTTCTGCTGGAGACAGAACTGATATGAAAGATGAAATTCCTAAGTCCTAAAGAGATGAAAGTGTAAAGGCTGATTTAACTTGGGCACCTTTTCATCTGCCTGTGGTCTCACCAAAGCAGGGAGCTTTATGTCAGCTAGAATAAAAACTTCTCCCCAAATACTGGATCAAAAATAAAATTCAGTGTTTCTAATGTATGATAAAGCCAGGAGTGTTCTTACTAATCCCATTTTATTAAAAGTGCTAAGAATAAAGAAAACAAAAATGTATACTCATTGGTCAGTTTATTCTTAAAACCAGAGTAAATAAGACTCATGTGTTTTCACTGGAAATGCTGCTAGCTTCCTCAGGGTTAAGGGGCCGGATAAAATTGACACAGGCTAATGGAAGAGCCTGGTGGACCCTAAAAGCCCTTTCCACACTTGCACTCTCTGCAGTTACTTTCAGGGACTGGTGAACACAGATGGTTTTGATTGATGCGCTTGAGAAAGAAATTGCATTCTTAAGTTTCACAGGTGTGAGATATCAGGAAGGGAATCTTGGGAAATGGTCAAAGAGAGCCAAAGGAGTGGAATGGTGAGTTTAAGAAGCAGCACAGAGCCCTCGATCCCAGTAAAGTTCCCAGGTCCCATACTTCTTGTCATGTGAATGTGAATTATTCCTCAATCCTCAGATTCCTGGTGAAAAGTGAGAGCCTGTGAGATTGAGTGATATGTGCAGTACTAGTGAAACCACAAAGGTTGCAGGTCAATTTTTTGTGTTGTGTTCAAAGAAAAATATCAAGAACACATCAAGTGCCTCAATTTTTCAACATCATTTCCAAAAACCGCACTATGAATCTGTGTGCAGAAATTCAACCACTCTCTAGTAACACTCCTTTTGACTAGGTTTTAGCTAACAACTTAGCAACAGCTTGTTGCCATCAAAGCTCAAATATTTAACCAGATTTCTGAATGAATAATGATGCCATTTTAAAAACTATGTTGCATCATCATCAAGGAATCACTTTTCCATTTTGATTAACTCAAGTTATTACCTTAAGGACAAACAGTTCACACACAGTGACTCTAAGAACCAAGCTGATAGATTTCTTGCCAAAATGCATTAAAAAATACATTATATAGTTTGCTTTCCTTGACATATAAAGGTAATAAAATCCAGTTCCTGTTATCCCCATATAAATTTCATTTTTTTTAGTGAAGTTGTTTATATTCTGCTGATTTTTATATGTCTGCTGTAGGGGTGACTGTTACATCAGCACTCTGACCATCTCAGTTATGTACCTAAGCAACAGGTAATTTAAATAAATATCAGGAAAAATATGACATTTGGGTGGAGAGAAGAGTCAAGACTGCAAAAATGTTAAGGGAAGCTGGGTATTTTTCTTTCTCTTTCATACATTTAACATTCAAAGAATGGGTTATTAGATTTCTGTTTGGCATGTCAGACTTAAAGACCAAGGGCCTAGAGTCATTTAATTCACACCAGATGTGAAAAATGGTAGGGCTAGAGGGAAAGGAATTTTGAATAGTGCATTGCAATGATGAAAAGAAAATGGAAACACTTTCCTTTACTTTTATGCTAATACAAAACAAAAAAATGCATATTTAAAACTGTACAAGGATACTTCAGTTTTGCCATACTCATGACTGTCATGCTGTAATAGTCAACATTTTGAAAGACACATACTTTTCATAGGGTTAGAACAAAAGATGTAGCTCCCACAGGAATAAAAGTTTCTAAGGATTATAAATTCTACTTTGCTTTGCTGATACTTACATTTTTGACAAAGTTTTTTCAGATTTTCAGAAATTTTAAACACACAGGCTTCCAGACCATGAGAGTCCTCTTCTAATTTTCTTTTCCACTGGAAGAGAAATCCCCTACACAATATATTAGCATCCATCTTTCTTTTTGCAGAAAATGTATGTAAGGTCTTTCTATTCAGTTTTGCGATCAGAATCAGATCCTAGGAGATCTTACGGATTGCTGAATATTCTCTATTTATTTTGTCTTGCATTGATTCACTCAGTGTAGAAGAAAGAAATCAACCAGAAATTTGAAGAAATCATCTTATACAAACTCATAAAATTCATTATTGGATTGACCCTTAGTGAAATTCATTCATCCTATTTTGTTTTCATGCTATTTGTCATTGACACATTGTTGCCTTAGGTGTCCTCAATACATAGTTAGTGTTGTGTAGTTTCTGATGCTTCTGCTTATAGGCTTTCGCCCTCCCTGTGAACTGCCTGTGTCAGGAGCCTGCATTTGGGTACAAATCTATTTTGGGTGATTCACTCTTAAGAAGTGAACTAATGCTGGAGCACAGCATTTATACAAAAGAAAGTATGGCAAGCTCTTTACTAATAAATAAGGCAATAATGAGATATGTGCAAACATGCTTACATATGATTGTGTACTTTATATCTACATTATTTTATAGAAAAAATAATAATATAAACATCTACAGGGATTTGATTAAATATGTCATTGTACTTCCTTATACTGAATGCAAGGCAGAAGTTGATGAAAAAAGCATGTTATATAAGAATACTTATATATCATTTCTCATAAAGTGAAAAAATTATGGAAATACAAACCATATCAAACTAACCTAGCATAATGCTCATATCAATGGATGTATACTGATTTTTACCTTTGTGATGACTTCTATTTTGACATTCATTTTCTAATATTCTTCATGGAACATATATTTATGTTATGAACAAAAAGCAATTTAAAAATTGACACTGCAGTGACAGTGGAGTCTATTGTGTTTATTCTCTGACATCTCTACATGTTTGAATGTTTCAAAGCACAATATGAGCTAAGAGCAAGAAAAGTGAAAGGTATTAGGAGGAGACACTGAATAGAACATTCATTGGAGGCAAGGCCTTTATACTTTTTGCTGGAGAAGAAAGTACATAATAGAAATTTGAAAAATGAATCTCTATGGTAGTTGGAAGTACATGCTGCAAAGAAAAACATGTTTTTAATCTGAGTTTCTGGTTCCTGTGGGTGTGCACTTGTGTAAACAAGACCTTTAGAAGGTATACATATTTTTAGTTGAGGTTGTGGCCCAACTAAATCAGGGTGGCCTTAATCCTTATTACTGGAGTGTTTTATAAGGGGAAGAAATCGGGCCACAGTCAGAGAAAACTACTGGGGCGGGGGGCAGAAGCCAGAAGTCAGTGAAATTGGGGGAGCAGATCAAAGGAGAATGATCACCAGGAGGCATAGATGCAAGCCAGGGACCCCCAAGGATGGCGCTGGTCAGCAGACTTCAGGGAGAAGGCATGTGCTTGCTGACAACTTGACTTTGGACTTGCAGCTTCAGGAACTGTGAGGCGATAAATTCCTGTTGTTAAGCCAACCATCGTGTGGTATTTGTCATGATGGCCTGGACAAGTGAGACAATCTTTCACCTTATATGGGGGGCACTATGCTGTGCCTCCCACACCCTTCAAGGAACCACTATGCTGCCCCATTTGCAGAGTCTGTGGATATCTTCATATGTCAGGCCCTCAGAGATAGCCTCAGCCACACAAAGCCTCTCCCTAGGGCATTCCCTATCTGTGGGTCTATATTCAATAGCTGATCCATGTGGAAGTTTCACGGCCATCTCTGCCCAGCTCTGGACAACTCTGGAAAGTCACTGTGCAATTGCTGGGCCTGCATCGCAACTCTGCTTCTCACTTTGTTCAACTCCGTTTCATTTCCTCACCATCCTCAAGGGTAGATCTCAAGGGCATTCCCAAATTAACAATCTGTGTACTGACTCTGATGCAACCCGTGCCCTGGGAGCCAAAGCTTAGTCAACACACAAGCAACAAAGGCAAAAAAATCATTCTGGGCTTAGGCAAAACCCGTCTATTTTATTAGAGGATTTTAACATTTTTAATATTAAATATTGTAGTATGTTTGACATGCAAAAAAAAGTCCTCTTGCACTCTTGCTCCTAAGTCTCTTCAACATAAAATTAAGAATTTTCATGTCAACCTTCATTTAAAGAATATTACTAGATTTAGTATTTGTTTTGCACTTATAAATGAAATTAGGGAGAGTTATAAATATATGCATTTTCAGCAATAAGGAGCACAAAAATAATCTTCATTTACTCAAATCCCTTGCTATGTACTTCTGTGACATTTTACTTAATTCCTCAAATGGGCCGTGTATGTTTCTTGTTAAGGGTGCAATAGTGAATGGAGTTTTACTTCTTGTTGTATGTTCGCATGTATTGGTGATTTTCTTATCTTTGTAATCTGTGCCTTCCTTTGGCTACCTTAGTCAACTATCATCAGTTCAAATAGTTTTTCAGTTGATTTAAATTGATTGTCAGGTTAGAAGGTTTTCTCTTCCTTTCCCATATAAATATCTTTATTTTTTCCTGAATTTAATAAGGTATCTTCCTAAGTTTTTTTTTTTTAAACAATGTGCTCCCTCAGGGAGAAAAATTATTTGGAAATAACTAAAGATACATTTTTATTATGCTCTGGTGGATAGGATGAGGCTATTTGCATTGTGTAGATAGAGTAAATGGAAGCCAGATGCCTCCTAAACATCCTACAATGTACTGGACAACTACCCCCACCTAATAAAGAATTATCTGGGTCAAAACATCCTACAATGGGGCAGGCCATGGTGGCTCAACAGATAAGAGTGCTTGCCTGCCATGCCCGAGGACACGGGTTCGATTTCTGGTGCCTGCCCATGTAAAAAAAAAAAAAAAAAGAAAAGAAAACATCCTACAATGTACTGGACAACTACCCCCACCTAATAAAGAATTATCTGGGTCAAAATATCAATAGTACCAAGGGTGAAAAACCCTGTCATAGAGGATTGAAAATTCATTATGACCAGAAGAGAGCAGACAGGCATGACAATATGGTGACAAGGCTGCAAGCAGTATGATGAGTCATGATGCTTCCAGGTAGGATCTAAGGTAAAGTTCACATATACAGAGGAAATGTGGGGAAAAAAATATACTGGGAATGTGAGGAAAAAAAACATCTGTGATTTCATTGGGGCTCTATCAAAGAGAAGAGATTTTAGGGTCACTGTATACGTTATAAAAGGTTATTTTGAGCCCATCTCCTTGTAAGTTTACAAGGTTTCATGACAAAGTTTCAGGTGGTTTAAAGAGAAAATCCCTCATCACAAAGCCAGTTATTTCACAGGTAAGTTTAAAATTAATGGTATTCACACTTGCTGAAGATTGCTTTGAAAATTATTGCTTTTTTATTTCTTTGCTTTGTATATATGTTATACTATACAATAAAAAAGTTTTTAAAAATTAATGGTATTCAATATTAGAAAATGCCATTTATTTGGGGGTAGGAGGAGAAAAAGGGTAAAGTGTCATTGGGCATTTTCTCCTATTTTCTGTCTTCTCAGAAAGCATTGTTTTTCTGTTTTTGTACTTTCCTGAATGAGCAATGAATCTGTATCATGATTTTATCATTTGTGAATGGTGAACCATGTTAGCCAATGTGTTTTTATCACAGAAAAGACATACTTGTTACGTTCCAACAGACCATGACAGCTTATTGATAGAAGATTGAGAAGCAACCCAGTCACAGGATGATTTTTCTTATAAAACTCAAGGGAAAGATATAATGCTGGCTCTTTTTAAAAAGCTGTATATCTTCATTACCTTGGGAAATGCCTGTCTATAGCCTCTATGTAAATGTATAAATAAACAGGATGACATGGGAGGAGGGGCTACAGGAGTGGCCAAATACTCTTAATGACAATACAGTAAAATGGAGGGAAATAAGTATGTGCAGAGCACAAAATTAAGCAAAACTTTTGTTCTTACCCTATTATTTGAAGCAAACACTGATAAGTTAAATTTTAGCAAAACATTAGGTCATATGCCTTGATCTAATGTCTCTTCAGGGATTACAGCTAAGGAATGAGCATAAACCTGATATTTTGGGATAGCAATCTTTACAACCCCTAAACTTGCACCAATAAAAGAGCAGACCAATCTCTAAAGTTTCTATGCTGATAAATGTTTATAGAAATTGCTAATGCCCTGAAGTCATTTTCCACTGCTTGACCAGCAGAGAGGTTTGCCTCACCGCTTTCAATCATGATTCTTGAGGATGGAACATTGAAGGTTTTTGAATCTGAGTTATGAATCCATTCACACTGCTGGACCAGGTGGAAAGTTAACTCAAAATCAGGAATTGGGGCAAAAAAAATCATATTGATGACTGGGATACCATTGTATACACAGTGGTTGAATGCTGTTATAACATTGTGACAACTGTCTCCAACTCTTTTAAGAACAAAATCTTTCTCTCTAGTAAATGCTCAAAATAATTAAGATAATTTTGAAACTATATATAAAATTCAAGTGCTTATAAGTATGGTAGGAATGAAAATGATTCTTTTGACATGTTTTTGAGGTTCAAGATTTATTGCAAAGTGTTGGAAATCACAAAATATTAGTTTTATTTGAGGTACGCTAAACATTTTATTTGTAAAATAGAGTGTGAAGTAATGAGAGGATATGGAAATTTGCCATCGAACATACCCCTTCCAAACTGGTTCCAGATACATAAATGCAAGCTTTTAGAAATGAAAAAGATACTAGAATTCAATTGATATACTAAATAAATTTCCCTGAAGAAGTGAAATACTTAATTGGTTTGTCAAATTCTATACTTGATTTAATTTTACTTTACTAAGCTTGGAGGGAAGTAAATTCGATCTTTTTTTTTTAAAAAAAGATTCATTTATAATTCATTTTCATTTTCTTGCAGGTTTGTTCTCAATTCTTAAGAGCCTTCATCTATAAGGATAATGAGAGATTTTCTTAGTTTGTCTGTCACCTTTGACTACGGTAATGTCATTCTAAACAGAAGTGTTGCAATTTTACACAATTCGCTTATTAATCTTTCTAATTATTCTGATACTTTGGGAAAGCAATTAGACATATAAATATGCTTTCTTTATAAAGTGATACAACTATGATTTTCAGGGTTGTTATTTTTGTTTTTCATTTTTCACATTTTTTTAAACTAAGGTATATATCCAATTTTATTTTCTTTTTCAAAATGATTCTTCAGTTGCCTCAACATCATTTGTCAATTATTTCCTCTGTGACTTGTCACATTCCATCAATGATATGTCAGCTTTATCATATGTAGAATTCCATATGCATTTAGGTCTAATTCTAGATTTTCTATTTTATTCCATCCCTCTTACTCTTTTTAAAGATCACTTATATATTTTCACAAATGAAAAGACAAGTATGTTTTGATATTTCTTGGGATTAGACCCCTTAATTGTTTATTCTTTTCCAAGTGTTGCTTGGATATTCTGGCTTGTTCATTTTTCCATATGAAAAATTGGAAAGATTCCTTTTATACTTTTTATCTTCCAGCTTCAGTTTTCCCACATGTACCCATTTATTAGTACTCAACTGAAAAAGTGACATGCACAGTTCACAAGAATGGAAATGCAAATGACCCTTAAACAAATGAAAATATTCAATCTAAGAGTAAAGAAAATTATAATAGATGTACCATTTCTTACATTATTGGCAGAAGTCTAGAAGTATGACAAAGTATTCTACTGATGAGACTGAAGAAAATCAGTTATTTCAGATATTGCTGGTGGAAATGCAAAATACAATAACTCTAAAGAAGGTAGTTTAGCAATATCTACCAAAAATGGAGATATACTTTATAAAGTGTTTGACCTCCCAAAACTCTGATCTGAAAGTTTACATTCACAAATATAACATATGCATAAAGTTGCTTACAAAAGCTTTGATTGGACTATCAATAGATAACTGAATCAACTTTGTTTTGGTAAAATATGGATAGGGGGTATCCATATTTTGGATAAAATATGGATAACCACCTCTCTCTACTGAAATCATACAGTAGAGTAGCAAAATCATACTCACGTCCTGTTGAATAAGGCATAGAACCAGGTAGACCTAAGAAAGCTTATGGACCTTGCTTCTAAATTCCAATCCCCAGTCTTGATTTCTGCTATATAAGAGAACCAGATTTCTTGCTGATTTCTTCCCTACTTACTAGTTGGTTCAATCTCACACTTAATAATCTTCAAAATGTGAGGTTGAAGGAATCTTGTTGCCTGATCTCTTTTCTCTTCCTGACTCTCCTTTGTTCTATTTTCACAAGCCCTAGTTTGAAAGCTGGATCTTTCTTTCCCTTCTAGTGTGTCAGGAATATCCCTTACATTTTCTTTCTCCCTAAAATGGTATTCAGTTGCTCCAGTTCTCTGCATGGAATGACTACAGCTTCTGGGAAAAGCTGGAGGTTGAGATAAAGATTAACATATAGGCTTTTTTTTCAAAATTTTACTTGAATTGTATACATTTTGAGAAATACTACAGCAAGTAGTACAGGAGGGAAGACAGTGCTGCCTCTATCTAGTTGAAGAATGATTATTGTTTGCTTTATTCTGCTTTCTAGAATGAGTAATCAATCTTTCATTGCTAAAGTAATGTTCTATTACTTGGAACTATTACAAAAGTTACCATGGTGACTTCACCCCAGATTAATTGAACTGTTTTCTGAAAAACAATTTCCCTTAAATGCAGAGAAGGTTAGGGCTTGCAGTTTAATCTAACTACTCTTCTCTATTATTTGTGACTTTAAAATGAAGACGATATCAGAAATATTTGGCCATCAATAACAAGCAAATCTACTTCAATGATCATAATCCACATTAAATGAGAAAAAAACAATTTTGAAAATTGTGGTAAAGTGAAGTGGGTACATAGTACTGTTAAAATTGATTGATATAAAATTATATATGTTTATACTTTGTATTATTCTTTAGAAATTTCAGAAAGTGTGTAAAAAACACAATTCACAGTTTGCTAAAGAGATAAGGTCTTCCTGGTATATTCTATGTGATCAGCTGGATATGTTAGGGTCCATTATTTGAGTGGAATGTTGGACCTTATCATAGCAATGATGAGGACTGCATTTTTTACTTGATTTTGTTATTATTTCATCAAAAAAGATTCATATTTTTAATGTACTGATAGGGAAACTGAGCTTTTTATTTATTTATTTATTTATTTATTATTTATGGGCTTTTTATTGAGCTGCCAACAATATATTTTAAATCTCCTTAGGAGAATTTTTTTCCTATTGATCTATATATATTTTTTCTGCATGGGCAGGCACCAGGAATTGAATCTGAGTCTCCAGCATGGCAAGTGAGAATTCTGCTACTGAGCCACTGTTACACCACCCTCCTTAGTAGATTTTTACATTTTTAGATGATTTGATGACATAGCAAGTTATCCAACAAGAGCTCATTTAGCTTGGTGTGAAAGCATGTTATCAACATGCCTGAGTGTGAGTATGTGTTTGTGCAAGTTCTCTATATAAAGTAAAGGATAAATTTATTTTATTATTATTATTTTTTATTAATTAATGGAACAAAATGAAACTAACCCAGCATTTAGAAATCATACCATTCTACATATGCAATCAGTAATTCTTAACATCATCACATAGATGCATGATCATCGTTTCTTAGTACATTTGCATCGGTTTAGAGGAACTAGCAACACAACAGAAAAAGATATAGAATGTTAATATAGAGAAAATAAATAAAAGTAATAATAATAGTAAAAGCAAAACAAAACAAAACAAAAAAAACCTATAGCTCAGATGCAGCTTCATTCAGTGTTTTAACAGGATTACTTTACACTTAGGTATTATTGTGCTGTCCATTTTTGAGTTTTTGTATCTAGTCCTGTTGCACAGTCTGTATCCCTTCAGCTCCAATTACCCATTATCTTACTCTGTTTCTAACTCCTGCTGGACTCTGTTACCAATGACATATTCCAAGTTTATTCTCGAATGTCCGTTCACATCAGTGGGACCATAGAGTATTTGTCCTTTAGTTTTTGGCTGGACTCACTCAGCATAATGTTCTCTAGGTCCATCCATGTTATTACATGCTTCATAAGTTTATCTTGTCTTAAAGCTGCATAATATTCCATCGTATGTATATACCACAGTTTGTTTAGCCATCCTTCTGTTGATGGACATTTTGGCTGTTTCCATCTCTTTGAAATTGTAAATAACGCTGCTATAAACATTGGTGTGCAAATGTCCATTTGTGTCTTTGCCCTCAAGTCCTTTGAGTAGATACCTAGCAATGGTATTGCTGGGTTGTATGGAAATTCTATATTCAGCTTTTTGAGGAACTGCCAAACTGCCTTCCACAGTGTTTGCACCATTTGACATTCCCACCAACAGTGGATAAGTGTGCCTCTTTCTCCACATCCTCTCCAGCACTTGTCATTTTCTGTTTTGTTGATAATGGCCATTCTGGTGGGTGTGAGATGATATCTCATTGTGGTTTTGATTTGCATTTCTCTAATGGCCAGGGACATTGAGCATCTCTTCATGTGCCTTTTGGCCATTTGTATTTCCTCTTCTGGTAGGTGTCTGTTCAAGTCTTTTTCCCATTTTGTAATTGGGTTGGCTGTCTTTTTGTTGTTGAGTTGAACAATCTCTTTATAAATTCTAGATACTAGACCTTTATCTGATATGTCATTTCCAAATATTATCTCCCATTGTGTAGGCTGTCTTTCTACTTTCTTGATGAAGTTCTTTGATGCACAAAAGTGTTTAATTTGGAGGAGCTCCCATTTATTTATTTCCTTCTTCAGTGCTCTTGCTTTAGGTTTAAGGTCCATAAAACTGCCCCCAATTGTAAGTTTCATAAGATATCTCCCTACATTTTCCTCTAACTGTTTTATGGTCTTAGACCTAATGTTTAGATCTTTGATCCATTTTGAATTAACTTTTGTATAAGGTGTGAGATATGGGTCTTCTTTCACTCTTTTGCATATGGATATCCAGTTCTCTAGGCACCATTTATTGAAGAGACTGTTCTGTCCCAGGTGAGTTGGCTTGACTGCCTTATCAAAGATCAAATGTCCATAGATGAGAGGGTCTATATCTGAGCACTCTATTCGATTCCATTGGTCGACATATCTATCTTTATGCCAATACCATGCTGTTTTGACCACTGTGGCTTCATAATATGCCTTAAAGTCTGGCAGCGCGAGACCTCCAGCTTCGTTTTTTTTTCCTCAAGATGTTTTTAGCAATTTGGGGCATGCTTCCCTTCCAGATAAATTTGCTTATTGGTTTTTCTATTTCTGAAAAATAAGTTGTTGGGATTTTGATTGGTATTGCATTGAATCTGTAGATCAATTTAGGTAGGATTGACATCTTAACTATATTTAGTCTTCCAGTCCATGAACACGGTATGCCCTTCCATCTATTTAGGTCTTCTGTGATTTCTTTCAGCAGTTTTTTGTAGTTTTCTTTATATAGGTTTTTTGTCTCTTTAGTTAAATTTATTCCTAGGTATTTTATTCTTTTAGTTGCAATTGTAAATGGGATTCGTTTCTTGATTTCCCCCTCCGCTTGTTCATTGCTAGTGTATAGAAATGCTACAGATTTTTGAATGTTGATCTTGTAACCTGCTACTTTGCTGTACTCATTTATTAGCTCCAGTAGTTTTGTTGTGGATTTTTCCAGGTTTTCGACATATAGTATCGTATCGTCTGCAAACAGTGATAGTTTTACTTCTTCCTTTCCAATTTTGATGCCTTGTATTTCTTTTTCTTGTCTAATTGCTCTGGCTAGAACCTCCAACACAATGTTGAATAATAGTGGTGATAGTGGATATCCTTGTCTTGTTCCTAATCTTAGGGGGAAAATTTTCCATTTTTCCCCATTGAGGATGATATTAGCTGTGGGTTTTTCATATATTCCCTCTATCATTTTAAGGAAGTTCCCTTGTATTCCTATCTTTTGAAGTGTTTTCAACAGGAAAGGATGTTGAATCTTGTCAAATGCCTTCTCTGCATCAATTGAGATGATCATGTGATTTTTCTGCTTTGATTTGTTGATATGGTGTATTACATTAATTGATTTTCTTATGTTGAACCATCCTTGCATACCTGGGATGAATCCTACTTGGTCATGATGTATAATTCTTTTAATGTGTTGTTGGATACGATTTGCTAGAATTTTGTTGAGGATTTTTGCATCTATATTCATTAGAGAGATTGGCCTGTATTTTTCTTTTTTTGTAATATCTTTGCCTGGTTTTGATATGAGGGTGATGTTGGCTTCATAGAATGAATTAGGTAGTTTTCCCTCCACTTCGATTTTTTTGAAGAGTTTGAGGAGAGTTGGTACTAATTCTTTCTGGAATGTTTGATAGAATTCACATGTGAAGCCGTCTGGTCCTGGACTTTTCTTTTTAGGAAGTTTTTGAATGACTAATTCAATTTCTTTACTTGTGATTGGTTTGTTGAGGTCATCTATTTCTTCTTGAGTCAAAGTTGGTTGTTCATGTCTTTCCAGGAACCCGTCCATTTCATCTAAATTGTTGTATTTATTAGCGTAAAGTTGTTCATAGTATCCTGTTATTACCTCCTTTATTTCTGTGAGGTCAGTAGTTATGTCTCCTCTTCCATTTCTGATCTTATTTATTTGCATCCTCTCTCTTCTTCTTTTTGTCAATCTTGATAAGGGCCCATCAATCTTATTGATTTTCTCATAGAACCAACTTCTGCTCTTGTTGATTTTCTCTATTGTTTTCATGTTTTCAATTTCATTTATTTCTGCTCTAATCTTTGTTATTTCTTTCCTCTTGCTTGCTTTGGGATTAGTTTGCTGTTCTTTCTCCAGTTCTTCCAAGTGGACCATTAATTCCTGCATTTTTGCCTTTTCTTCTTTTCTGATATAGGCATTTAGGGCAATAAATTTCCCTCTTAGCACTGCCTTTGCTGCATCCCATAAGTTTTGATATGTTGTGTTTTAATTTTCATTCGCCTCGATGTATTTACTAATTTCTCTTGCAATTTCTTCTTTGACCCACTTGTTGTTTAAGAGTGTGTTGTTCAGCCTCCATGTATTTGTGAATTTTCTGGCACTCCGCCTATTATTGATTTCCAACTTCATTCCTTTATGATCCGAGAAAGTGTTGTGTATGATTTCAATCTTTTTAAATTTGTTAAGACTTGCTTTGTGACCCAGCATATGGTCTATCTTTGAGAATGATCCATGAGCACTTGAGAAAAAGGTGTATCCTGCTGTCGTGGGATGTAATGTCCTATAAATGTCTGTTAAGTCTAGCTCATTTATAGTAATATTCAGATTCTCTATTTCTTTGTTGATCCTCTGTCTAGATGTTCTGTCCATTGATGAGAGTGGTGAATTGAAATCTCCAACTATTATGGTAGATGTGTCTATTTCCCTTTTCAGTGATCACAGTGTATTCCTCATGTATTTTGGGGCATTTTTATTTGCTGCATAAATATTTATTATTGTGATGTCTTCTTGTTTAATTGTTCCTTTTATTAGTAGATAGTATCCTTCTTTGTCTCTTTTAACTGTTTTACATTTGAGGTCTAATTTGCTGGATATTAGTATAGCTACTCCTGCTCTTTTCTGGTTGTTATTTGCATGAAATATCTTTTCCCAACCTTTCACTTTCAACCCATGTTTTCTTTGGGTCTAAGATGTGTGTCCTGTAGACAGCATATAGAAGGATCCTGTTTTTTAATCCCTTCTGCCAGTCTATGTCTTTTGATTGGGAAATTCAGTCCATTAACATTTAGTGTTATTACTATTTGGGTAATACTTTCCTCTACCATTTTGCCTTTTGTATTATATATATCATATCTGACTTTCCTTCTTTCTACACTTTTCTCCATACCTCTCTCTTCTGTCTTTTCATATCTGACTCTAGTGCTCCCTTCAGTATTTCTTGCAGAGCCGGTCTCTTGGTCACAAATTCTCTCAGTGACTTTTTGTCTGAGAATGTTTTAATTTCTCCCTCATTTTTGAAGGTCAATTTTGCTGGATATAGAAGTCTTGGTTGGCAGTTTTTCTCTTTTAGTAATTTAAATATATCATCCCACTGTCTTCTAGCTTCCATGGTTTCTGCTGAGAAATCTACACATAGTCTTATTGGGTTTCCCTTGTATGTGATGGATTGTTTTTCTCTTGCTGCTTTCAAGATCCTCTCTTTCTCTTTGACCTCTGACATTCTAACTAGTAAGTGTCTTGGAGAATGCCTATTTGGGTCTATTCTCTTTGGGGTGCGCTGCACTTCTTGGATCTGTAATTTTAGGTCTTTCATAAGAGTTGGGAAATTTTCAGTGATAATTTCTTCCATTAGTTTTTCTCCTCCTTTTCCCTTCTCTTCTCCTTCTGGGACACCCACAACATGTATATTTGTGCGGTTCATAATGTCCTTGAGTTCCCTGATACCCTGTTCAAATTTTTCCATTCTTTACCCGATAGTTTCTGTTTCTTTTTGGAATTCAGATGTTCCATCTTCCAATTCACTAATTCTAACTTCTGTCTCTTTAAATCTATCATTGTAGATATCCATTGTTTTTTCCATCTTTTCTACTTTATCCTTCACTTCCATAAGCTCTGTGATTTGTTTTTTCAGTTTTTCTATTTCTTCTTTATGTTCAGTCCATGTCTTCTTCATGTCCTCCCTCAATTTATCGATTTTGTTTTGAAGAGGTTTTCCATTTCTGTTCATATATTCAGCATTAGTTGTTTCAGCTCCTGTATCTCATTTGAACTATTGGTTTGTTCCTTTGACTGGGCCATATTTTCAATTTTCTGAGCATGATCCATTATCTTCTGCTGGCATCTGGGCATTTAGTCAGATTTCCCTGGGTGTTGGATCCAACAGGTTGAAAGATTTTTCTGTGAAATCTCTGGGTTCTGTTTTTCTTCTCCTGCCCAGAAGGTGGTGCTCGTGGCACACGTTTGTCTGCAGGTTCCACCAGGAAAAGGTGCTGTGGGTCCTTTAACTTTGGAAAACTCTCATCGTGGGGGAGGTTCACCAGCCGAAGAGGCTTGGAAGTGTGCCAGCCAGCCCGGGGGTCTGAACGCAGGGAGGGTTGTTGGCCACCACAGCCTGGGAGAGCACCCGACCGAATTTCCTAGTCGGCCCAGGGCGCCAAGCGTGGCGGGAGGGTGCCAGCCGCTGCAGCCCGGGAGAGTGCACCATTCCCAGCCAGACTGGGGAGTCATGTGTTTGGAAGGGACCCCCCCCAGTCACCATTCTCCGTGGTCTGGGGATTTCCGGCCCAACTCTCTCAGTTGGTCCGGGGGGCCTCGCATGGTGGGGGCGCCAGCCGCCATGACCCGAAGGGACCACCTGCCCAATTCTGCCAGCTGGCCTTGGAAGGAGGAAGGGAGGGACTCCGGCCGCTTGCCGTCCCGCCTGGGTAAGCCTGCGCCCCTCGGCGATCTCACCGAAGCTGGTTCTCCCAGACAGTCAGCTGTTCCAGGATGGGTTACGCCGTCCCTTTGATCTCTGTCGTGGCTCCGGGAGCTGCTCTGTATCGTCTCCACTCCCCCAGTAGCTGTTCTGGAGGAGGAAAGGTGAGGGTGGCAAGGCTGTCGAGGACGGTGGCGGAGGAGCTGGTGAAGGCGGAAGAGGGCATGGTGGTGGTTGGAGAGCCCCCGGAGCAGGAGGAGAAAGGGAAGGATAAGATGGCAGATGGAGCGCCGCCAGGGCAGAAGGGGAAAGAGAAGGGCAAGATGGCAGCGGGAATGCCACCGGCAGAGAAGGGGGAAGAGGAGGGCTGGCTGGCTGGCGACGGGAGCACTGCCAGTGGGGAAAGAGGGAGAGGAGGGCTGGCTGGCTGGTGGCGGGAGCGCCGCCAGTGGAGAAAGAGGGAGAGGAGGGCTGGCTGGCTGGCGGCGGGAGCGCCGCCGGTGGAGGAAGATGGAGAGGAGGGCTGGCTGGCTGGTGGCGGGAGCGCTGCCGGCGGAGAAAGAGTGATAAATTTATTTTTAATAATGTTTTTCTTAAACCACCAAATACCTGTTCAAATGAAGTATCCCTATGAGGATCTAGGTTTAATCTGAAAAAATGTACAATAAATACATTATTTTCCCCTAGGCTTATACTCTTTTTTGTATACTCTGTAGTGTAAATAGAGTATTTACTTTTCCCCAAATTAATGATTTGACTACCTTTTATGTCTAGGTAGAAGAGAATTTTCCATTTTTTGATTTTGTGAATTCTAATTTTATTGTATTGTGATCAGAAATGTTCTTTGCAACATTACTATTTATAAAATAATAAAATACTAAAATGTTCAAGAAGTGCTACAATACCTGGCAATTGAGTGGCCAATGTAGTCATTATCCCATTTTCTACATTATCCCATATGATGTACATTACTGCATTTTCCTTACTTAATAAATTCAGAAACTGAACACTAGACTACTGTTTTAAGCTTATATAATGCAGTAAGATTTGATTTGCTGAGGAGAATACGTGATGCTGGATTTCCTTCCTTTGGTCTCTTCTCCCTTGGTTGGGAGAGTTAGCACTAATGAAGCTATGATTAGAAACTTATCTGAAACCTTAAGTGCACTTGCTGATAAAACCACTAAATCCATAGCTGCCTAACAAAAATCTCTTGACTGTCTTACCTAAGTAGTGTGGGAAACATGATGGCCTTAAACTATTTATTGGCTGAACAGGGAAGGAGTCTGTGGTGTGGTTGACATCACTTATTGTACCGGGACAAAGACCTCTGCAATTGGAAGCTCAATTGCACAAAATTCCTGAGCAGACCATCCGGCCATAGAAGGTCCCTGTCTCTAAGTCCTTCGGTCTGTTTAGAAGTAATTGGCTTGGAAATTTAGGACCTTAGTTGTGGAGTCTCCTGTAATATCTGGGTCTTTTCCACCTTGCTGTCACTGTACGAGTCTTCCTGGTACCCTGAATTATCTCAGGACTCTAAATACTTTTCCACAGCCACTAACTCATCAGATGGTGACAATGTGACTCAAGCAAGAGAGACAAGAAGGAAGGCAAAGGATAGATACCACTTAATGAACCTGAATTCCTCACCTGTGACATCTGCAGTGAGACAGAATATGAATAAACCAGTGGTGTCAGAGAGTGGAACCAAAGCCAAGTTTTGGTCAATCTCTCAGAACTGGGAGGATAACCTAGAGAGGGTAAATTTGCAAATTCAGGAGGCCAATTTGGCTTAGCAACTAGTCTTGGCTAATACCCGACCTGCAAACCCAAGACAAAAAATCTGCACATAAGAGAGAAGCTGCCTAGCCCCCTTCGGGGAATGGTGAGAGCGGGGAAAAATTCAACTTCCCCAAGTTGAATTCTTGATATTCTCACAAGCAGTGTGGACAACCAAAGCTATAGGATGAGCCCCTAGTCTTGGGGTTTGTTCATATGAAACTTAACCCCACAAAGGATAGGTCAAGTCTACTTAAAATTTAGGCCTAAGAGTCACCCCCAAGAGAGCCTCTACTGTTGCTCAGATGTGGCCTCTCCCTCCAGCCAACATGACAAGCAGTCTCACCACCCTCCCCCTTGCTGCATAGGACATGACTCCCAGGGGTGTGGACCTTCCTGGCAATGTGGGACAGAGATCCTGGAATGAGATGAGACTCAGCATCAAGGGACTGAGAAAAATCCTAGAATGAGCTGAGAATTAACATCAAGGGATTGAGAGAACCTTCTAGACCAAAAGGGGGAAGAGTGAAATGATACTAAGTGTCAATGACTGAGAGATTCCAAACAGAGTTGAGAGGTTATCCCGGAGGTTATTCTTACACATTAAGTAGATATCACCTTGTTGTTCAAGATATAGTGGAGAGGCTGGAGGGAACTGCCTGAAAATGTAGAGCTGTGTTCCAGTAGCCATGTTTCTTGATGATGACTGAACAATGATATAGCTTTCACAATGTAACTCAGTGAATGTGAAAACCTTGTGTCTGATGCTCCTTTTATCTATCATATCAACAGAAGAGTAGAACATATGGAATAAAAATAAATAATAGGGGAACAAATGTTAAAATAAATTTAGTTTGAAATGCTAGTGATAAATGAAAGTGAAGGGTAAGGGGTATGGTATGTATAATCTTTTTTTTCTCTGTTATCGTTTTGTTTTTATTTCTGTTGTCTTGTCTTTTTATTTCTTTTTCTAAATTGATGCAAATGTTCTAAGAAATGATGAATATGCAACTATGTGATACTATTAAGAATTACTGATTATATATGTAGAATGGAATGATATCTTAATGTTTTGTTTGTTGTTAATTTTTTTAATTAATAAAAAAACTTTAAAATAATAATAATAAAAAAGAGAAGCTACCTTTCTGGTAAACATCTGCTATACATTTTCCATAAAAGGCCTGCTGTAGTATGTAAGGGGAACTTAATGCCAACCTATGGGAAATAGACACCTTAAGAAGGGTGTTTCTTAGATATCCAACCAGAACATTTCCTCACTTGTTTCTGCATTTGTCCTATATAAGCTTATCCACTTGACTCCTTTCTTGTTACTTACCACCCCTGGTTTGGCACTTCCCTATTCATGAAAATGTTTTCAAATAAACCTTTTAACAAAAAAAAATTAAAGCATATTGAAATTAGTTAAATTTCATTATTTTAATATTCTATGCTGTATTGATGAGTTCTTCAAATTTTTAATTTTGAAACTATGAATGAAATTGTAATATGTTTCTACACTATTCTCTGTGTAATTGAGACCATTTTTACAAGTTTCTGTACTGTGAATAAGGAAACGTTTTATAATATAGGATAGAATGAATTTAAAACATAAAGTCACAATATTTTAAGGTGGAAACTATGTTGTATATGTGGATTCAATTTCAGCATCTGGAGAACTGTAACTATCCTTATGCTATTGCACCACGCATCATTTTCCATATGGAAGTCAGTCATGAGAGTTAACTCTTAAAAACCATGTATTACTACTTGAGAATGTAGTTTTTTAAAAACATACCTCATACCCTCCTTAATATTAAGTATACTGGAGCTTAGAAAGAAAAGGAAATCAAGCATAGGGAGGATTTAGAATCTCAAAAGAATGAATAGATGTACTTTCATAGATAAATGGGAAATAATTCAAGATCAACAAAATCCACACAGAGATTAGAATTCTTAGTCCTTATACAGAAAAAAAACAGAATAAATGATGAATATCAAAAATGAAATTGGTAGGATGTAAGAAATTTTATCCTTCCTTTTTAACAAAATCCATTGTGGAAGTCTTTGATATGTCACTTTGTACTTTTTTGTGAGTACAAAAAAAATGACGTTCCAGTTTCTAAAAAAGCATACAATCTACTACAGAGGTAAGGTCAAACTACATGACATTTTATTTAACAATAATAAGACTATCAAAACTCCATTATTTCCATAAGATTTGGCTTCAAATGAGCTTTATTAAAAATTGAAAATGAATAAAAAATAAGTTGAGTATCCGTTTTGTTCCCTGTCCCTAACCAACCCGAGAGACAATGTCGGTGGACATAAAGAAACGTAGCAAAGGCTTTGATGACTGAGTTGAAGCCATCTTCTCCCTGGGGACATTCCCTGTCGGAAGGGAGCCAGGCCAGGGAATAAGCCTAGAGAGGATGCAACTTTCACAAATCCTTGTTTCGCCAAGGCATGATGGGTCCAGCCTCATCTGTTTGACTAAACTGCTACACAGGCCTTTGCACCCATTTCCTCAGAGTACATGGAAAGGAAACATTCTCACTGATTTGACATCAACCGTGTGTTTTATCTCAAGGCATATATTCTTGTGAAGGTACTTTTCCATCTCTATGACAGTGATTATTGGACCTTGGGAGACATCTCTGGTGAACTTTCCTACTGTTGATCCTACCTCTCATCAGAACCCCAAGTACCAAGTATTCTTGGGGTTTTCTCCTTTCCCTGAGGTTCTCACCAATTTAATAATCTGCCCTACAGGACTTTCCACTTCAAAAATGTCTCCTTGTCCTTTTCTCAACTCTAGTGGTAGCATTATACTGATGTTCAATGTTTAATTTGTATGAGGATGTTTGCTTTTCTGCACATAGTGTGTCTGCCTTCTTCTCACTGCTGGGGAAAGCAATGGGTATTGTTAAAGTAGTTTTCTGGACCTAAGTGGGGGGTGGCTGTAGGCATGTATGAAGAAAGAGGGGTACTGTGGCTGCTTAGAGAACGTGGAGCCCCTCCGTAGGATCTGCTTTGGTTCACTTCCTCCCTTTTAGGGATTGAAAAATAATCTCTTTGCAGGAGGATGTTCTTATACCAAGGCTTCCTTCCTGACTGCTTCCAGGTGTTCTCTTTGTCATTTTCCTCTTCTCCTTCTTCTTCTTCCCTTCTATTTTACTCTTCTTTTTTAGCAAAGCCAAGGCAAGATGGAAAGCCTGGCAGCTAAAGCCCTCAGTGACCCCATGTTGCACATGCTCCTGCAGCACCTCCAGGCTGGGGAAGACCCGACAGCAGCCCATGCACCGGAAGCCACTGTCCAGGGCCACTAGCCAGTCGGGTGTTTTGGCCCTGGAACTCTCCTCCAGGGCAGGAATCTCTGCTTCTTCAGCCTCTTCACTTTCCTCTTGGGCTTCTATCTCCAAGTTGGACTCACTCTCAGTTAAGAGTTCTCTGGTAGGTGCATAAGATTGGGTAACTTCTGTGTGAATTTCTTCAGGACAGGTCATTTCTTCCATTTTTATCTTTTTTAGGGGAGGCCCCACTCCTTTCTCTGAATTATCCCATGAGACAGCTACACCCCTTTTCATTTGGACACGCATGTAGTAAATGTTCATGAGTTTTTCCTCTTTTGTTACATGGATGGATGGCATGCAGGTCTTACAGGTGGGATGAAAAGGAACAGTGACATATGGCAAGGGGGAGGAAGTGTCTTCTTGCTCTGAGTCCTGGGGTTGAGGCATCTCAGAAGATCCGAGAGAGAGGCCACCATGTTGTAATTGATAGATTTCTGGGAAATAAAATTTCAAACATAAGACAAATTGATTAACTGTGAGAAGTGTGTAGGAAAAAAGATGGCCTTGAGACTATGTCTGTGAGTACATGGATCACAAGTACACATGTGTGTGGTATTTTAGAATTCTGTGTGTGGCATGTGTTATTTGAGGTGTGTGTATGTGGTATAAATATATAGAGAATGAGTATGTGGTCTGCCTCATGAAATTGTGTGGGTGCTCTAGTCCGAGCCAAAAACACGATGGTTATTGAGCGTGTGCATGTGTGATATGTGGTGTGACAGTACCTGTGAGTGAGTGCAGCAGAGGTGTATGCTGTTATATCATGACACTGTAAGATGTAGAGCATTAGAGGACGAGTATATGAGCTCTCAGAATGCACAGCTCTAAGAAGAACGGAAGGCATTGTGGATGAATTAGCATGTGGATGAGAAATACTGCGTATGAAATTGCATTGCTTTCAGAGTATGTGAGTTTGTAGGGTATGTTCTTGTCTGAGGGAGTTGAAACAAGTCATCTGTGATGTGAGGTGTTTGTGGGAGGAGGATGTGAAAGAGTGAGTCTGAGGAAGAATTGAGGGAATCAGGGCATAAGGGTACACCTGTATGCTGCCACTAAGGAATAGGAAGGGTGGACGGAGAGTGCAGCGATGAGTATTTGAGAGAACGAGTGAAAAAGAGAATTAAGGCTATCCCTGGTGGCATGGAGTCTAGATGTGCGAGTGTGTATGGGGGTATGAGTGTGTGCTGATGTGAGGTTCTGATAACATTCCCACGCATTTATCGGCACTCTCCACCGGCTTACCCACAGTCTTGCCAGTGTTCACATGTGGGAATTTTGTGCCAAAGAGCTCAGTTCTATTCTTGACAATGCAGTCCCTATTTTTCCCTCCACAGAGGTCTCAGTTTTAGTTCCTCTGCCCTGAAACTGTTTCCCATTTTGAGGGGAAAGTGAATGAGGTAGGGGTTGGTCTGAGCAGTTCAACTGGATTCTTACTCAACCTGAGATCACCACCCCCACCCCACCCCTCTCCACATCGCCTTACCGTCTTTCTCATCAGGTGTGATCTTGGAGGCAGAGGATGAATATTCGGAGTCAGAGTAATTTTCTCTTGCTGTCTGAGTCCACGCTGAGACCATTACTGGCCCAGGCTGTGAAGCATCCTCTTGAAACTTCGAGGATTCTGAGGAATTGAATAAAAACACTAAGGTATGTGATATTTGCTGGGTTCTGTGTCCGTTCAGGAAAGAAATGCATGTTGAATAGATACCCTGGGCCAGACATTGCTTCCACCCATGGGACTTGCTGTTAAGAGAAAGTAACCTTTCTCAATTAAAAATTTCAAAGTGTAAGTAAACAATAACAGTTATGACTGTGCATGTGGAGGTTTTATGAGTAAGACCGGGTATATTATGTTTATTTTGGAGGATGTATACAAAGTATTGAAGACAGAATACCATTTCTAAAATACACTTTTAAATCACTAAAGGTTGGATATTATTTTCAGCATAATTTTCCTCATAAGGAATTATGTAAATAGACAATATGCAATGCAGGTTTTATGAAGAATTTTGCATGCATACACAGAGCTACAGATATGCACATATGCAGATGTAGATAGAGATGGGGTAGATGAAATATAGAGATAGAGATAATGATCTTTTTGAGGGGGAGGGTTTCCTCAGTAACGAGGCATAGTGTTGGAAGTGTTCAAATTAAAAATTCCGACTTGCCACAAATACCATGTCTGGGAATGAGTTTCCATATTTATCTTGGATTTTAAAGTAGGAGCCTCCCGCAAAGGAGACAGAAAATCTTGCATAGATTGGTCAGAGACGCTGGACCAGTCCTTGAGAGATGGGGTAATTTTGCCAGTTGTAAGCAAATGAGCTCACTTTCATCTCAAGGTTGTCATTCTATCCTACCTTTCCTCCTGCTCCACCTTCAGGCCTGCCTGTCCCCCACCCCCTTACCCGTATGGATGGGATTGTCTTCAGAAGATGCACAGGAGTGGTATTCTGAATTTGGGTCCTTCTTTGCCATCTGCCTATTGTCTTGGAACAACCCTGAGGGTCCAGGCTCTGAACTTTCTTTAGTCAGGTCTGAGAATTCTTGGAAAGAGAAGGAAAATGACACAAATGTTATTTCTTGTATTCAGTAAACAGTCAAGTTCTATCATGTACAACAATGCCTATGGGCTTTGTCTTCCTGACGATTAGAGCCTAGCTCCTATTCAGCGTTTCAAAATCTAAGTATACAAATACATGCATTGGAATGATATAATTTGTGGGGCTGGATTACAGATCAGCGGACAGTGTTGTTTTGTGCAGTGTATAAGAGGCTCAACATTCTTCCTGGCATAGAATTAGGTGCATGTATTCTTTGTTATCACTATTTCTGTTTACCTGAAGAATAAATTTGATGTATGCCCATAAGTAAAATGCTTTGGTTGTCAGCTGTCAATTCTTTCATGGAAATCCAAATGCTTCTTAGGGAAGTTAGAATTTGCAGGAAAAAAATCCACTGACTTTCCAATTCTTGTTCCCAGTTGCCTCCTCCCTCATGCTAAAGCATCTATACTCAGGGTCCTGTTGGATCGGGAGTTGTAAGAACTGCTCATTCTGAGCTTGGGTAAGAGCCTCCACCAAGATCTCTGAGGTTGGCTCCAGTTTGCACCTCCCAATATTGGCCACATCTTGCCTCTCAGGTGCCCCCCTCCACTCCCTCTGGTACAGCTTCACTTGGCCGTATCAGTGACACCATCTTTCTCAGCATCCCTTGACCACATAGAGCCTGACTCAGTTTCTCACCTCTAACAATTATAGTGATAACCTCTCTTAGGACCTTCCCCATTTATCAGTACATTTTAGCTTGTTGTTTTGCCCCAGGACAACTTATTTTTTGAATGCATGCTTCACTCCCATGGATCTCAATATATCATGAAAATCTCCAGTTAGTTGTTCTTATTTCCCTTTCCCAGGGAACTGAATTCACAAGTTCCAGTAAGTGACTAGGTAAATTCAGGTTCCTCATGAAAAAAAATCACATAAGCACATTAAGCCCCTTCCTCTGTTTGAAAACTTCCAACTCTATGTCAAAACTTTTACTTCTCAAAACACATTCAATCTGCATCTGGGTCATTGTAGAGTGTCACTGTAGAATGGGGATGAGGAATTCAGACTTGCCACAAATTCCTTCTCTGGTAATGAGTTTCCATATTTATCTTGGGTTTTAAATTAGGAGCCTCCCCCAAAGGAGAGAGAAAATCTTGCATAGATTGGTCAGAGATCCTGGACTAGTCCTTGAGAGATGGGGCGATTTTGCCAGTTGCTAAGCACATGGACTCAGTTTCATCTCAAGGATGTCATTCTATCCTACCTTCCCTCCTGCTCCATCTTCAGTCCCACCTGTTCCCCACCCCCTTACCGGTATGGATGGAATTCTCTTCAGAAGATGCACAGGAGTGGTATTCTGAATTTGGGTCCTTCTCTGCCATCTGCCTATTGTCTTGGAACAACCCTGAGGGTCCAGGCTCTGGACTTTCTTTAGTCAGGTCTGAGAATTCTTGGAAAGAGAAGGAAAACCACACAAATGTTATTTCTTGTATTCAGTAAACAGTCAAGTTCTATCATGTACAACAATGCCTATGGGCTTTGTCTTCGTGACGATTAGAGCCTAGCTCCTATTCAGCATTTCAAAATCTAAGTATACAAACACATGTATTGGAATGATATATTTTGTGGGACTGGATTACAGATCAGCAGACAGTGTTGTTTTGTGCAGTGTATAAGAGGCTCAACATTCTTCCTGGCATAGAAATAGGTGCGTGTATTCTGTGTTATCACTATTTCTGTTTACCTGAAGAATAAATTTGATGTATGCCCATAAGTAAAATGCTTTTGTTTGTCAGTTGTCAATTTTTTCATGGAAATCCAAATGCATCTTCGGGAAGTTAGAATTTGCAGGAAAAAAATCCACTGTCTTTCCATTTCTTGTTCCCAGTTGCCTCCTCCCTCATGCTAAAGCATCTATACTCAGGGTCCTGTTGGATCGGGAGTTGTAAGAACTGCTCCTTCTGAGCTTGGGTAACAGACTCCGACAAGATCTCTGAGGTTGGCTCCAGTTTGCACCTCCCGATATTGGCCACATCTTGCCTCTCAGGTGCTCCCCTCCGCCCCCTCTGGTACAGCTTCACTTGGCCGCATCAGTGACACCATCTTTCTCAGCATCCCATGACCACATAGAGCCTGACTCAGTTTCCCACCTCTAACTATTATGGTGATAACCTCTCTTAGGACCTTCCCCATTTATCAGTACATTTTAGCTTGTTGTTTTGCCCCAGGACAATTTATTTTTTGAATGCATGCTGCACTCCCATGGATCTCAATATATCATGAAAATCTCCAGTTAGTTGTTCTTATTTCCCCTTCCCAGGGAACTGAATTCACAGGCTTCAGTAAGTGACTAGGTAAATTCAGGTTCTTCATGAAAAAAAATCTCATAAGCACATTAAGCCCCTTCCTCTGTTTGGAAACTTCCAACTCTATGTCAAAACTTTTACTTCTCAAAACACATTCAATCTGCATCTGGGTCATTGTAGAGTGTCACTGTAGAATGGGGATGAGGAATTCAGACTTGCCACAAATTCCTTCTCTGGTAATGAGTTTCCATATATATCTTGGATTTTAAATTAGGAGCCTCCCCCAAAGGAGACAGAAAATCTTGCATACATTGGTCAGAGATCCTGGATTAGTCCTTGAGAGATGGGGCGATTTTGCCAGTTGCTAAGCACATGGACTCAGTTTCATCTCAAGGATGTCATTCTATCCTACCTTCTCTCCTGCTTCATCTTCAGTCCCGCCTGTCCCCTACCCCCTTACCGGTATGGATGGAATTCTCTTCAGAAGATGCACAGGAGTGGTATTCTGAATGTGGGTCCTTCTCTGCCATCTGCCTATTGTCCTGGAACAACCCTGAGGGTCCAGGCTCCGGACTTTCTTTAGTCAGGTCTGGGAATTCTTTGAAAGAGAAGGAAAACCACACAAATGTTATTTCTTGTATTCAGTAAACAGTCAAGTTCTATCATGTACAACAATGCCTATGGGCTTTGTCTTCGTGGCGATTAGAGCCTAGCTCCTATTCAGCATTTCAAAATCTAAGTATACAAACACATGTATTGAAATGATATATTTTGTGGGACTGGATTACAGATCAGCAGACAGTGTTGTTTTGTGCAGTGTATAAGAGGCTCAACATTCTTCCTGGCATAGAATTAGGTGCATGTATTCTGTGTTATCACTATTTCTGTTTACCTGAAGAATAAATTTGATGTATGCCCATAAGTAAAATGCTTTTGTTTGTCAGTTGTCAATTTTTTCATGGAAATCCAAATGCATCTTCAGGAAGTTAGAATTTGCAGGAAAAAAATCCACTGTCTTTCCATTTCTTGTTCCCAGTTGCCTCCTCCCTCATGCTAAAGCATCTATACTCAGGGTCCTGTTGGATCGGGAGTTGTAAGAACTGCTCATTCTGAGCTTGGGTAAGAGCCTCCAACAAGAACTCTGAGGTTGGCTCCAGTTTGCACCTCCCAATATTGGCCACATCTTGCCTCTCAGGTGCCCCCCTCCACTCCCTCTTGTACAGCTTCACTTCGCCGCATCAGTGACACCATCTTTCTCAACATCCCTTGACCACATAGAGCCTGTCTCAGCTTCTCACCTCTAACTATTATAGAGATAACCTATCTTAGTACCTTCCCCATTTATCAGTACATTTTAGCTTGTTGTTTAGCCCTAGGACAATTTATTTTTTGAATGCATGCTGCACTCCCATGGATTTCAATATATCATGAAAATCTCCAGTTAGTTCTTCTTATTTCCCTTTCCCAGGGAACTGAATTCATAGGCTTCAGTAAGTGACTAGGTAAATTCAGATTCCTCAGAAAAAAAATCTCGTAATCACATTAAGCCCCTTCCTCTGTTTGAAAACTTCCAATTCTATGTCAAACTTTTACTTCTCAAAACACATTCAATCTGCATCTGGGTCATTGTAGAGAGTCACTGTAGAATGGGGATGAAGAATTCAGACTTGCCCCAAATTCCTTCTCTGGTAATGAGTTTCCATATTTATCTTGGGTTTTAAATTAGGAGCCTCCCGCAAAGGAGACAGAAAATCTTGCATAGGTTGGTCAGAGATCCTGGACTAGTCCTTGAGAGATGGGGTGATTTTGCCAGTTGCTAAGCACAGGACTCAGTTTCATCTCAAGGATGTCATTCTATCCTACCTTCCCTCCTGCTCCATCTTCAGTCCCGCGTGTTCCCTATCCCCTTACCGGTATGGATGGGATTGTCTTCAGGAGAGACACAGGAGTGGTATTCTGAATTTGGATCCTTCTCTGCCATCTGCCTGTTGTCTTGGAACAACCCTGAGGATTCAGGCTCTGGACTTTCTTTAGTCAGGTCTGCCAATTCTTGGAAAGAGAAGGAAAACCACACAAATATTATTTCTTGTATTCAGTAAACAGTCAAATTCTATCATGTACAACAGTGCTTATGGCCTTTGTCTTCATGATGATTATAGCTCAGTTCCTATTCAGCGTTCCAAAATCTAAGTATACAAAAACATGTATTGGAATGATGTATACTGTGGGGCTGGACTACAGATCAGTGGACTGTGTTGTTTTGTGCAGTGTATAAGAGGCTCAACAACCTTCCTGGCATAGAATTAGGTGCATGTATTCTTTGTTACCTCTATTTCTGTTTACCTGAAGAATAAATTTGATGTATGCCCATAAATAAAATGCTTCTGTTTGTCAGTTGTCAATTTTTTCAAGGAAATCTAAATGCTTCTTGGGGAAGTTAAACTTGCAGGAAAAAAATCCACTGACTTTCCATTTCTTGTTCCCAGTTGCCTCCTCCCTCATGCTAAAGCTTCTGAACTCAGGATTCTGCTGGATCTGGGAGTTGCAAGAACTGCTCACTCTGAGCTTGGGTAAGAGCCTCCAACAAGATCTCTGATGTTGGCTCCAGTTTGCACCTCCCAATGTTGGCCACATCTTGCCTCTCAGGTGCCCCCCTCCACTCCCTCTGGCACAGCTTCACTTCGCCGCATCAGTGACACCATCTTTCTCAGCATCCCTTGACCACATAGAGCCTGACTCAGTTTCTCACCTCTAACTATTATAATGATAACCTCTCTTAGGACCTTCCCCATTTATCAGTACATTTTAGCTTGTTGTTATGCCCCAGGACAATTTATTTTTTGAATGCCTGCTGCACTCCAATGGATTTCAATATATCATGAAAATCTCCAGTTAGTTGTTCTTATTTCCCTTTCCCAGGGAACTGAATTCATAGGCTTCAGTAAGTGACTAGGTAAATTAAGGTTCCTCATGAAAAAAGATCTCATAATCACATTAAGCCCCTTCCTCTGTTTGAAAACTTCCAACTCTATGTCAAACTTTCACTTCTCAAAACACATTCAATCTGCATCTGGGTCATTGTAGAGTGTCACTGTAGAATGGGGATGAAGAATTCAGGCTTGCCCCAAATTCCTTCTCTGGTAATGAGTTTCCATATTTATCTTGGATTTTAAATTAGGAGCCTCCCACAGAGGAGACAGAAAATCTTGCATAGGTTGGTCAGAGATCCTGGACTAGTCCTTGAGAGATGGGGCGATTTTGCCAGTTGCTAAGCACAGGACTCAGTTTCATCTCAAGGATGTCATTCTATCCTACCTTCCCTCCTGCTCCATCTTCAGTCCCATCTGTCCCCTACCCCCTTACCGGTATGGATGGGATTGTCTTCAGGAGAGACACAGGAGTGGTATTCTGAATTTGGATCCTTCTCTGCCATCTGCCTGTTGTCTTGGAACAACCCTGAGGGTCCAGGCTCTGGACTCTCTTTAGTCAGGTCTGCCAATTCTTGGAAAGAGAAGGAAAACCACACAAATGTTATTTCTTGTATTCAGTAAACAGTCACATTCTATCATGTACAACAATGCCTATGGCCTTTGTCTTCATGATGATTATAGCTCAGTTCCTATTCAGCGTTCCAAAATCTAAGTATACAAAATCGTGTATTGGAATGATCCATCTTGTGAGACTGGACTACAGATCAGTGGACTGTGTTGTTTTGTGCAGTGTATACGAGGCTCAACAATCTGCCTGGCATAGAATTAGGTGCATGTATTCTTTGTTACCTCTATTTCTGTTTACCTGTAGAATAAATTTGATGTATGCCCATAAATAAAATGCTTCTGTTTGTCAGTTGTCAATTTTTTCAAGGAAATCTAAATGCTTCTTGGGGAAGTTACAACTTGCAGGAAAAAAATCCACTGACTTTCCATTTCTTGTTCCCAGTTGCCTCCTCCCTCATGCTAAAGCTTCTGAACTCAGGGTTCTGCTGGATCTGGGAGTTGTAAGAACTGCTCATTCTGAGCTTGGGTAAGAGCCTCCACCAAGAACTCTGAGGTTGGCTCCAGTTTGCACCTCCCAATGTTGGCCACATCTTGCCTCTCAGGTGCCCTCCTCCACTCCCTCTGGTACAGCTTCACTTCGCCACATCAGTGACACCATCTTTCTCAGCTTCCCTTGACCACATAGAGCCTGACTCAGTTTCTCACCTCTAACTATTATAATGATAACCTCTCTTAGGGCCTTTTCCATTTATCAGTACATTTTAGTTTGTTCTTTTGCTCCAGGATAGTCTATTTTTTGAATGCATGTTTCACTCCCATGGATTTCAATATATCATGAAAATCTCCAGTTAGTTGTTCTTATTTCCCTTTCCCAGGGAACTGAATTCATAGGCTTCAGTAAGTGACTAGGTAAATTCAGGTTCCTCAGAAAAAAAATCTCATAAGCACATTAAACCCCTTCCTCTATTTGAAAACTTCCAACTCTATCTCAAAACTTTTACTTCTCAAAACACATTCAATCTGCATCTGGGTCATTGTAGAGTGTCACTGTAGAATGGGGATGAAGAATTCAGGCTTGCCCCAAATTCCTTCTCTGGTAATGAGTTTCCATATTTATCTTGGATTTTAAATTAGGAGCCTCCCCCAAAGGAGACAGAAAATCTTGCATAGGTTGGTCAGAGATCCTGGACTAGTCCTTGAGAGATGGGGCGATTTTGCCAGTTGCTAAGCACAGGACTCAGTTTCATCTCAAGGATGTCATTCTATCCTACCTTCCCTCCTGCTCCATCTTCAGTCCCATCTGTCCCCTACCCCCTTACCGGTATGGATGGGATTGTCTTCAGGAGAGACACAGGAGTGGTATTCTGAATTTGGATCCTTCTCTGCCATCTGCCTGTTGTCTTGGAACAACACTGAGGGTCCAGGCTCTGGACTTTCTTTAGTCAGGTCTGCCAATTCTTGGAAAGAGAAGGAAAACCACACAAGTGTTATTTCTTGTATTCAGTAAACAGTCACATTCTATCATGTACAATAATGCCTATGGCCTTTGTCTTCATGATGATTATAGCTCAGTTCCTATTCAGCGTTCCAAAATCTAAGTATACAAAAACATGTATTGGAATGATGTATACTGTGGGGCTGGACTACAGATCAGCGGACTGTGTTGTTTTGTGCAGTGTATAAGAGGCTCAACAATCTTCCTGGCATAGAATTAGGTGCATGTGTTCTTTGTTACCTCTATTTCTGTTTACCTGAAGAATAAATTTGATGTATGCCCATAAATAAAATGCTTCTGTTTGTCAGTTGTCAATTTTTTCATGGAAATCTAAATGCTTCTTGGGGAAGTTACAACTTGCAGGAAAAAAATCCACTGACTTTCCATTTCTTGTTCCCAGTTGCCTCCTCCCTCATGCTAAAGCTTCTGAACTCAGGGTTCTGCTGGATCTGGGAGTTGTAAGAACTGCTCATTCTGAGCTTGGGTAAGAGCCTCCACCAAGAACTCTGAGGTTGGCTCCAGTTTGCACCTCCCAATATTGGCCACATCTTGCCTCTCAGGTGCCCCCCTCCACTCCCTCTGGTACAGCTTCACTTCGCCGCATCAGTGGCACCATTTTTCTCAGCATCCCTTGACCACATTGAGCCTGACTCAGTTTCTCACCTCTAACTGTCATAGTGATAACCTGTCTTAGGACCTTCCCCATTTATCAGTACATTTTAGCTTGTTGTTATGCCCCAGGACAATTTATTTTTTGAATGCATGCTGCACTCCAATGGATTTCAATATATCATGAAAATCTCCAGTTAGTTGTTCTTATTTCCCTTTCCCAGGGAACTGAATTCATAGGCTTCAGTAAGTGACTGGGTAAATTAAGGTTCCTCATGAAAAAAGATCTCATAATCACATTAAGCCCCTTCCTCTGTTTGAAAACTTCCAACTCTATGTCAAACTTTTACTTCTCAAAACACATTCAATCTGCATCTGGGTCATTGTAGAGTGTCACTGTAGAATGGGGATGAAGAATTCAGGCTTGCCCCAAATTCCTTCTCTGGTAATGAGTTTCCATATTTATCTTGGGTTTTAAATTAGGAGCCTCCCCCAAAGGAGACAGAAAATCTTGCATAGGTTGGTCAGAGATCCTGGACTAGTCCTTGAGAGATGGGGCGATTTTGCCAGTTGCTAAGCACAGGACTCAGTTTCATCTCAAGGATGTCATTCTATCCTACCTTCCCTCCTGCTCCATCTTCAGTCCCATCTGTCCCCTACCCCCTTACCGGTATGGATGGGATTGTCTTCAGGAGAGACACAGGAGTGGTATTCTGAATTTGGATCCTTCTCTGCCATCTGCCTGTTGTCTTGGAACAACACTGAGGGTCCAGGCTCTGGACTTTCTTTAGTCAGGTCTGCCAATTCTTGGAAAGAGAAGGAAAACCACACAAATGTTATTTCTTGTATTCAGTAAACAGTCACATTCTATCATGTACAATAATGCCTATGGCCTTTGTCTTCATGATGATTATAGCTCAGTTCCTATTCAGCGTTCCAAAATCTAAGTATACAAAAACATGTATTGGAATGATGTATATTGTGGGGCTGGACTACAAATCAGCGGACTGTGTTGTTTTGTGCAGTGTATACGAGGCTCAACAATCTTCCTGGCATAGAATTAGGTGCATGTATTCTTTGTTACCTCTATTTCTGTTACCTGAAGAATAAATTTGATGTATGCCCATAAATAAAATGCTTCTGTTTGTCAGTTGTCAATTTTTTCATGGAAATCTAAATGCTTCTTGGGGAAGTTACAACTTGCAGGAAAAAAATCCACTGACTTTCCATTTCTTGTTCCCAGTTGCCTCCTCCCTCATGCTAAAGCTTCTGAACTCAGGATTCTGCTGGATCTGGGAGTTGTAAGAACTGCTCATTCTGAGCTTGGGTAAGAGCCTCCAACAAGATCTCTGAGGTTGGCTCCAGTTTGCACCTCCCAATATTGGCCACATCTTGCCTCTCAGGTGCCCCCCTCCACTCCCTCTGGTACAGCTTCACTTCGCCGTATCAGTGACACCATTTTTCTCAGCATCCCTTAACCACATTGAGCCTGACTCAGTTTCTCACCTCTAACTGTCATAGTGATAACCTGTCTTAGGACCTTCCCCATTTATCAGTACATTTTAGTTTGTTGTTTTGCCCCAGGACAATCTATTTTTTGAATGCATGTTTCACTCCCATGGATTTCAATATATCATGAAAATCTCCAGTTAGTTGTTCTTATTTCCCTTTCCCAGGGAACTGAATTCATAGGCTTCAGTAAGTGATTAGGTAAATTCATGTCCCTCATGAAATAAAATCTCACAAACCCATTAAGCCCCTTCCTCTGTTTGAAAACTTCCAACTCTATGTCGAAACTTTTACTTCTCAAAATACATTCAATCTGCATCTGGGTCATTGTAGAGTGTCACTGTAGAATGGGGGTGAAGACAGTTTTCATGTTTGTGGTATTTGTTTTTACAGGAGAATATATCATGTTTAGTGAACAAAATCTGATGTGTGCATCATTTATGTCTGTCATGTTTCCTCCACGACTTTTTATAGGGAATATAGGGTTGAGATGGTCATTATATATGAAGGTTGTATGAGTGTGATATGCTTGGGTGAATTTACATAATTTGTTGGAATAAACTTCATGTCTAAAACTTCTTGGTTGTTTTTCAAATGTTTCCTTTTTTATTTGATAGTGCTTTAATTGTGTATCTTTTATATCTTTCATAGTTTTAGTTATATTGATCTATCTTCCCTATAATGTTGTTCAATTACATTATCTCCTTGGGACTAAAAACTTGCTGTTTGTTATATTTGAAGACTCAGCCTTACAGTTATGTTTTGCAATTTTTGATTGTGGGCTCATCTTCAGCAAAGTATCATATATAGAACACTCTTCACATAGTTGAATATCCACGTAGAGCATTTGCATATTTTCTACTGCTGGATATTACTAATCTATTATTAGCTACAGTTCTACTTTGCGTTAATTTTTCATTTTTAGATTTAATTGAAATATATCAGTTGTGGAGACTGTACCCATGAATTGCCCCACCTCTAAAGGATGTTATTTTTCCTAAAGTATATCCACGGAATTTTTCTCCAACACATGCAGAAAAATTAAAAAGATAAAAGCATTTTTGATGGGTTACTGTTGTTAGTCCAGAGAAAGAAACCTAGGCACTGACTGAAAGGAAAGGAGAAGAAAATTAAGAATAAGACCAAAGTACATATTTCTCTCAGTGCCTGAGCAGAGAGGCAGAGCTGGACACATCAACTCGGACTCCCAAAACCTTATCTAACTAGACTTTAGTTCTTCTGTTTCCTTACCACCACAAGAGGGCATGGGTAAAGAGGAGACACAGGAGAAGTATTCTGATACAGAGGATGTACCTTTTTCCTCACAGGCTGAGTTAATAGTCTTCAAAGGGGAGTCAGATTGTGAAGTATCTTTGCATGAGTTTGTGATCCCTAGAAAATAGAATAGAAGTCATAGAGATACACAGGGTTTAATCATTCATTCATTCATTCATCCATTTCACCATAAAATATTTGAAGTATATATCATGTTCTGAGTTCTGAGAGCAGACATTTTCCCTGACCTCATGAGAAATAAAGTCTGCATCATCTTAGAACCCCAATGTGCATGGACACATAAAATTTTGTGTTATCATTGGGTGTTAGGATTTGGATTGGGTTGCATTACTGTTATATTCCTGATTGTGTCAGAATTTGTGAAAAAATGGAGCTATTGCTTTCTTCTATTTTGTCAAATTTTTCTTCTGGAATACTACTTTCAGGGAGCCTAGATTGTCTCACACTCCAGTCCTTGGTTCCCAGGACATAATTTTATATTCAGAAGAAACACAATTCCTAAGGGAATCACAGAACTTTGTTTAGGGGTAGGAGATTCTAGCTGCAACAGCTGCTTCCATTTTAATTCCTTCTCACCATTCTTCTCCCAAAATTCCCTTCTGAAGAAAATATTTATTTTCCTCAACAGTATGTCTCTAGCTTGGGCAGAGAACTGGCTTATTTCAGTATTCTCCACTTTTATTTAGAGCCTGCCTCATAGCTTCTCATATCTACTCACATTCATTAAGATTTCTGGTATCCTTTGCCTTTCTCTACATTTTTCACTCTATAGTAACCTCACCATCCCACCTCCAAGAAATTTACAACCTCACATGAAACTACTGGTGTATTTACATTCTTGAAGAAATAAGACATTCTTTATATTGTTGAAGAAATAAAACAGTTCCTATTTCGAATGTCAATGCTCACTGCTCATTATTTAACTGTTCAAAATTATCAGTTGTTCTTTGACACTCAAGTGTGGGTCTCATAAGTGTATTATGCCAAAAGTGGAGCAAAATTCTGCGTGGTGAGTACAGTGTACTGGATGTGTACAAGCTCATAACACTTTGGTTAAAACTGGGTTAGGATATAAATGATGATTGAGTTGATATTTGTGAGATAAATATGAGATGAGTTTGGTGTGAGTGCAGATGATATGGGCAATTTGTTTCCATGCTGTTTCTGCACATATTTACATGTGTATGTTGCCCATTTCATGATTATTGATTGGTGTGTATGTGTTTGATATGAAATTCTGTGCTTCAGCTACATAATGTAATTAGTATGAATATTTTTCAAGATTAGATAAATTAGTGTATTTGTGAGATCTAAGGAAATAATGAAAAGACATGAGGCTATGAAAATCAGGGTGTAGAGAATACGGAACTGTGAGAAGAGCTAAAGAAGAAGAGAGTATAAGATTAAGTGGACAGTAGTATCTGATTGAATTAAGAAAATGAAAGGATGAAAAAAGTCTGATTTCTGAAGAATTAAGATAGAGTATGAATAATATTGCCTAGCTAAATCTTAGGCATTCATCAACAAAATGTGTCTAAACAGCATATGACATGTAATATGATGTTCAGGAAATTATGACTGGTAATATCCCAGGCTATTACTACTAACCCAAATGCCCAGGTAAGGAGAAACAGTAAAGAAATTAATATACATTCATGCAATGAAATATAAACAGAATAAGAATGAATAAACAACAATTACATATAACATGGATGAATTTCACAAATGTAATGGTAAGTGAAAGGCAGACCCAAAGGATGTATTGTGCACTTCTATAGAGTTCAAAAATAGGGATAACTAATCTAGGGTTTTATAAGTAAGGGTAATCATTATTCTTTGGATGGTAGTGACAAAAATAGAGCAGAAGGAGGATTCTGAGATCTTAATAATGTCTCTTTATCTGGGCACAAATCAGTGCTTACTTTGTTAAAAATTATCCAATATGTATGCTTGTGATATCTGCACTTTTCTGTGTACTTTAATATAATTCACATCAAGATAAAAATTAAGGTAAATATATTTATATTTTAGAATGTAAGTTGTAAGAAGAAAATGGTGAATAAAAATATCCATTCAGGAATAGGTATTATTCATATGTTCATCAAATATTATTTGAGTATCTGATATGTGCCTGATACTATTTTCTATGTGTTAAAGATAAATCAGTGGCAAAACAAAACAAACAACAACAAAAACAATATCCCCATGAAGTATGCTTTTACTGAATGGAAATATACAATAAACAAAACACATAATTAAATTATATAGTGGTTAAACAGTGCTAATCCTACTGAAGAAAAATAAAGCAAGAAAGGGGACCAGAGTACAGGTAACTTATTAAGATAGAATGATCAATTCAAGCCTCATAGAGAAGGTGACATGAGTAAAACCTGAAGTTGTTGAGAGAATTGGTGTTCTACAAGGTGGAGAAGGGATGTCTAGACAAAGTAAACATTAGGCATGCAGAAGCAATTGCATGGCATGTTTGAATAACAGCACTCAGCTGGTGCGAAGGAAGAAGAGTCATCCAAGGCTTACAGTAGAAGCATAGGGGATGAGTGTTGCTAATGGTACATAATGTGAAGGACCTCAGTAGCCATCATGACAATTTTGACTTTCAGTCTATATGAACTTGGGCTCTACTGAAGAAAAAAGTGGCATGATATGTCTTACATTTGAAAAGCTTTACACTAACTTTCCTCTTGCCAATATGAGGAAGACTAGAGTCTATAGCAGGAGCCAAAACAAGCAATGTTAGTAGATTCTACCACTAGTGTCATAGCAATATAGATGATGAAAAATGAAAAAGCTCAAAGAATTTGTTGTAAGATTGTGTGTGTGAACAAACATAAGAAGAATCCAAGATAATTCTAAAATTTCTAGTCTCAGCAATAAAAAGTATGGTGATGCTAATAAGTCTTCAGTGGAGAAGACTGTTGGAGGAGCAGTTGAGGGGGAAAGAAGCAGGAGTTTATACTATAAATGTTAAATTTGAGATGTTAATGTGAAGGTGTTAAATAGGCAGCTGTATTATAAAGCTTAGAGTTGAATATTGCAACTACACCTTTGGATTCTTCAGTATATGTGTAGCTTTGTGAAACATGAAATTAGATGAGGTTATAAGGAAGTGTGTAAGAAAGAAGATGTTTCTGGGTTGGCCCCAGGACAATAGAATATTTAGAGGCCACAGTGAAGAAGAGTGCCAAGAAATAATATTTTGGAAGAAATGACAATGATTAAGAGGAAAATCAAGGTGGTGTGGTTTTCAGGAAGCCAAGTGAATAAGACATATTTAACACCTGGTATTTCAAACAAGATAGAGATTGTGTTCTAGGATGGTGGATGAGCCAAAATTCTTGGTGAAAACTGGAAAAGTTGGAAAACAACAGCAAAACAACAAAAAATTGTTTGGAAAAAAACAAAAACAAAACAAGACAGGATTTTCAAGTTCAAGTTCTCAGAAAGAAACCAGAGTTGAGATCCCAACATATGTTCCAGGCTTTCACTTCTACAGTATTTTCTGATTCAAAAGTAAAGACAGGGAGACTCAACTCTATGTGGAACTGCATGTACCTCCTCCACAGTGAAGCAACCATAACTGGAGGAATATATTTAAAACAATCATCATAGAGTCTCAGAAAATTATATGAGGACATAAAGAAAATAAATATTTATTCAAGAAAATTTATTAAATCTCAGTAAGAACAGTGAAAGTATGTGACCCTTCAGTATGTGACACCCGAGGATGAGCCTTGACCCACCCATTTCTTAGCATAATGGATGTTCCATTCCAGGTTGTGTCCTTAGCATCCAGTCAGGGACTACAGTATTTCCCTGGAAGAGGCCGACTGACAGCATTTCTCATCCCTCCCATATCTATGATCCACTAGTTGAATTTCAATCAAGTACAGTAGAGATGTTTGGGGTCCCTTTACTCAACCCAACCCTGACATGTAGGGTAAACCCAGAATAAGAATACTTGGGCTTTGATTACTAATATCTGAGCTCACTCAAAGGGCAAAAGTTCCACACCGGGAGGAGCAAGCTGCAAAAAGCAGAGGTTACCATCCCCACAGACCAGTGGGTGAGAGATAGGACATAAGAAGACAGAATCCTGAAGTTCTCCCCAAAAGAACTCCCTTTTTTTGAAACATAGTGTAAGAAAGGTAAGCTGAAAGGCTTTCTTGAAAACAATAGATAATTTCATGGTAAAAATTAGGAGGTGGCTGGTAGCTCCATGAGAGCAATGAGCTAAAGTGTAAGGCAGCTAATTTACCAGAGGGAAGCAAATAAGGAGCTAAAAGGAGCCCTCCTGGAGTGAGAACAAACCTGAAACATTGGTCTCAAAAACTACCCCTGAAAATGGGCCCGAATTAAATTGGGCCAGACTGTGAAGCAAATATATGTCCTAGAAAATTGTCAGAAACAATGAAGTAATTAGCCAGCAATTACTGTAGTGCAACAGTTCAGTTTGATACTTAAGTTAAGGCAAGTCATTTAACAGAGGTATCAGGGAGAACACAGTCAGAGCCCAGCTAAAACCACTGTCATGTCAGGTTGATTATGCCCTCTGGATAGGTATATCAAAGACTTCTCACTACAGCAGAAGTAGACTTCACAGAAATTTCCAAGCCAAATCACTAAACAATCAAGAAAACAGCAACATTAAAATGTGCTTAGAGGGAGAGGACAGATCAGTATCTTACTGATGCTATATATGTTCTAAAATGCCTACTTTTCAGGAAAAAAATTTGATATATGCAAAGAAAGAAGAATGTGTGACCCATTTGCAGGAAAACAGAAGTAACAGAAACTGCTGGGAAATTGGACAAGTGTCAAGTTTAAGGGACAAAGTTTTGAAAGCAGTCATTATGAATATATTCAAGGATGATAGTAAACCATGCTTAAAGAAGTAAAGTAAGGTATGATGATGGTGTTTTATCAAATAGAGAATATCAATAATGATATAAAAATTTTAGACAAAAAGCAAATGGAAATCTTGGAGTATGGAAATCTTGGAGTTTAAATGTACAAATACAAAAACAAATGTAAATTCACTAGAGGGACTCAATCATATAATTAAATTGGTAGAAGAAAGAATCAGTGAACTTGTAGATTTAAAATATTGTGCTATCCAAAGAACAGTGAGAAATAAAGAATAAAGATAGTTGAACAAAGCTTCAGAGAACTGTGGCCTATTATTAAGCTCACCAATATATAGGTGATGGGAATCTAAGATGGCAACAAGAGAAAGAAACAGAAAAATATATATATTTGAAATGATGGTGAAAACGTCCCATATTTGAAAGAAAGCATTAATTTACATACACAGGTTATAGAACTGTGCATACAAGAAGCTCAATAAACTCTGAGTAGGACAAACAAAAAGAGATCCACACCTAGACATATCATAGTAAGAATACTGAAAAGCAAAGATAAAGATAAAATTATAAAAGCAGCAAGAGAAAAATGACTATTCATGCACAGAGTGACAACTGACTTCTCATCAGCACTTTGAATATTTCATCCCACTGCATTGGATGAAATATTCAAAGTGCTGAGTGAAAAGGGGGACAAAAAACCCTCTCAACCAAGAATAGTATATCCAACAAAATCCATCTTACAAAAGATACTGGAAAAATAAGAGCAAACTAAATATAAAAGAAGCAGAGGGAAAGAAACAGTAAAACAGCACAGAGATTAATGAAATAGGGAATAGAAAATCAATGAAAACAGAAATGGATCTTTGAAAAGATCAACAAAATTGACAAACGTTCAGATAATCTGACCAAGAAAAAGAGAAATTTTAAATTACTAGAATTAAAAAAGACATTATTAACAACCTTATAGAAATAAGTATTATAAGCAAATGAGAAGCTGTACAGCAAATAAAATAAGGTACATGAAATGGATACAACTCAAGAAAGATACAATTACCAAAACTCAAATCAAGAAATATTGAAAAATCTGAATAAACCTATAACAAAATAAAGAGGTTGAGTTAGTAATCAAAAAGCTTCCAACAAAGAAAAGCCAAGCTGATATAGCTTCACTTCTGAATTCTACCATATCTTTAAATAAGAGTACCAATTCTTCACAAAATCTTCCAAAATTGGAAGAAAAATAAATACTTCCCTCCTCATTCTATGAGGTCATCATGACCTAACAAAACCAGAACAAGACAGCAGAAGAAATGAAAGCTACAGATGATATGTCTTCTAATTATGGGCTCAAATATTCTCAACAAAATACTAGAAACTTATTCCAGCAACATGTAAGAAGGCTAATACAACATGAACATGTGGGATTTACCCCAGGAATGTAAGTGAACATCTGAAAATCCATCAATGCAGCCCACCATAGCAACAAGACTATGGACAAAAGCTACATAATTATTTAAATAGATGCAGAGAATGTTTGACAGAATCCAACACCTTTCCTGATAAAGCACCCAAAAACCTAGGACAAGAAGGGAACTTCTTCACACTGATAAAGGAAATCCATGAATTACTTACAGCTAATATCTTAATGGTAAAAAAAACCCTAGAGATAAGGAACAAGATAAGGATGTCTACTCTTATCATTTCTATACAACCTGGTACTACAGCTTCTAACCAGGGCAATTGGATACTAAAGTGAAATAAAAGACATCCAGATTTGAAAGGAAAAAGTAAAAATAGAGGATGAGAGACTGAAAAACTGAACAAAGATTTTGGAAGATTCATGGAACAGGAAGAACAAAAACTATAGTTTAGGACTCAGATGAAAATGCAAATAAAACAAAACATTTCTTACAGTCCCTCAGAGAAATAAGTAGTAAAATATTCAGACAGAAAGAAAATGATAATATAAGGAAGCCCAGAAAAAACTCGGATGCAAGAAGACATGAAAATCAATGAAAACGTAGTATCTGAACAAATCTAAATTAAAAATAATTTTTAAAATTTTCATTCTCTATATATAAGATTACATTTGTATATAAGATTATACATGCATATATATGTACATACATATGTATAAGATTAAAATACACAACAGTAATAGCATAATTTCAAGAGGAGATCAAATGAAAGTACACCCTTATAATATCTTTTGTAGATGGGACAATGTAGAAGAGTGCATTTTCTTCTCTTTTTTTCTCATGTCTTACGTCCTAAAAATGCTTAGTGGTGAAAGATGTAACATCAATTTATTTTTAAGTTATTCTTAAATAGATAGAAAGACAAAATTTTAAAGTTCTGTATCTAGGTGAAAAATGAATGATATAGGCATATTTGTGGTATCATCCCTTTAAGTTTTCCACAGATTTTAAATTTTGCAAAATAGAAAATTGGAAAAAGAATATAAGAGAATAGAAACTGGAGATGCTGCTCATTGACTGCTCTTTTGAGGAGGTTGACTGTATAGGAAAGCAAAAATGGCAAAATAAGAATGTGAGTGTATAATGTAACATTAATAAGCATCTAGATACATGTGGAGGATTGTAAGGAAATGAGAGGAAAGGATATGGATTGCAGGGTGGGACTGTGCAGGGATGACAGTAAGAACATTAGTTATGACGACATATGGATGTGATGAGGTGAAGATGCATTTTTTTAACATGGGACACTTTGGGATCCTAAGCCTGAACAGGTCTTACAATATCTCTCCCTCATTCCACCACGCCTGCCTCAGTTACATTAGAGTCCTATGCAAAGAGTTGCATTCTACTCTTGAAGGCAAAGATGGAGGAAATTGTTTCCTCTCTGGGAGCCTTGAACTGGGTGTATGTGTTTAGCACCTCATGTCCAGCTCTAGGGGATCCCTCCACCTCTGGCCTGTCCTAAGCCATCAGTACTTTCACTTCTTCCTGACAATATAATATTAATTCTCCTAGTTCATATCCATATTCTCCTCTTATGTTTCTCTGATGAAACTCTCATCCCCTTTGTCCCTTTCCTGCCATTTCCTCAAATAGAAACTTGGTCTCCACTGATCCCCTCTAGCTTTCTCCAGGCCTCTCAGGTGTTTATCCCTTGCAATATGTTGCTTCTATTGCTGATCTTCTGAGCATTTACTGTAGAAGATAGAGAAGCATTTTTAGTTTCTTCCTGGACTGGGCAGTCTCTATCAGTTGAGCCACTCAGCTTAATTCTAAGCCATGCTTCGATCCTACATTCCCTTCTGCATCCTCTTTAGTAGGCTCTCCTTACCAGTACCAGTGAATTTATGTTCAAATGAGATGCAAGACAAGTATTGAGAGGAGGAGGAAGTCCCCCGTGCTTTCCTACCTTGGGTTGTGGCCATCTCTTTGTGTTCACACTGCACAGCATATGTCACTTTCAACTTCTCTGGGAAATTAAAAAAAAACAATTGAATAAGAGAGATGTTGTTCATGTGCATCTTTTCATCCATTAAACAATTGTTGAAAGTCTACTTTGTGTTACATACAGTTAATACCTATGGCTTTCATGTCAATGGATAGTGTAGTCCAGTTCCTATCACTGAAAGTTTTAAAAGTAGAATAATATTTGTTGTGTCAATATGTGTCACATATTGGTGGATTTGCACAATGTGTCATCTTTGTAAATTGGATTGTCTCCTTTTTCCCTAGGTATACTACTAGATTAGTTTTTTTTTATCAACCTCCCTTGTAGATAATTCTGACCATATGAATAAACTTTCTGCAATGTAAAATGTGTACAAATGACCTTTGCCATTTCCAGACATAGCCATAAAAGCCTCTTCCATGTCCCTCCATGCCTTTTCCTTTTCTAGCTGACTGGGATATTGATAACCCAGGTGGACTTTGAAAGCCGCACGTCAGTGATCACAGGTCTCCATTAGCTTGGGACCTCATGGAGGAGAATTGCCCTATTAACCTAGACATATACCCTGAATTTTTATGTAAGCAAGAAATACGTTTGTGCAATGGTTACTATACTAATTTAACTAGTATAGGAAGTGTTGCAATGTGTTTTGAGAAGCAAAGAATTGTACTGGTAATTGTAAGTGGCCAATTATGTTAGACATTAATGCTTAACATTCCTTGACTGATCTGTGTGCTATATGTGGTTATGTGTGAAGAGGTGTATGGGCTTTGTATGTCTCAAAGTGAACACTCAATACACTCAGTGAGAACTCTGGATATGCATTAACTTTATTGAAGTTATGCCAGGTATGAACCATGATGTCCCATACAACTTATACTAGGATTATATCTCTCTTCATACCACCACCTCTTCTTTGCCCCTTGCCCTGTGCAGCATAGTTTGGTAAGAAGGAGAAAATAATTGCAAACTGTTTTCTCCATCAACCTTTTCTAAAAATTTGGACCCATGAAATGAAGAAGCTCCACTCTCCAGACTTCTTCCAGGGCCCAGTCTTAATATGCAAAACAGCCAAACTTTGTTGGAAATCTCAGGGTCTCTTCAAGAGTATGAGCCAACATTTATAATTCAGGGCTGGCTCTATTCTCTCTCCACCCACCACTAAGCAATGGTCCTCCATCTTAAGGTTACTTGTTTACTCTTAACTTCCTTAGAAACCAGGACTAAATCTCTCCCATGTTTTAGGAAAGGGTCTGACTCTGATCCTCAATCCAACCATTAAATTTTAACTGCGGTTTAACAATGTTTTCTGTATGTGTACTGTTTCCTGTTTATGTCTACATTGAAACAAGAAATTAAGATTTAGGGATAATTTTAATTACTGAATCATATTCCTTTTAATTTTTTCATGGGCAGGCACCGGGAATCAAACACAGGGTCTCTGGCATGGCAGGCAGGAACCCTGCCTGCTGAGCCACCATGGCCTGCCTCATACGCCTTTTTGCTTTCTGGGGTATTGGAGTAGACAGAGGAGAATACCTGAAATTCCCTAAACTCTAATTCAGCTTCCCTGATATCTGAAATGATTGTAAAAGCCCTTATCTTGTGCCTTTGTGACTAAGAGCTGTTACTCCTTTTATCTGGTCATTCGCTTACATGGCAAAGGTCCTAATGATCATGAAGCATTTGAAGTCACCATCAACTAGCCTCCACCCCAGATATTTGTAAATCATGTCTGCTAAACTCTACTGTTGAAAGGTCCTTTGACTCCCTTCCTTTGGGCTTATACCTTTACTGCTGAAGGATAGCTTTCCCCTCTCTTTTCTACTCATGTTCTCCTATTGAAATGACAATGATAACACTGTCTCTTTTCCTGCTTTGAACTTGCTCTTTGAAATGTCCTCATCTCACCTTGCTAAAATCCTAAAACCCTGACCCTCCTAAACTTGGGGAGAGAGATTTTAGGCTGCTAGGCCATCTACTCTCCTACTATGTGCCTAGTAATAAACTCTGTCTTTGAAACCCTAGCATCTCAGGAATTGGTTATTGAGCACTTCGGGCAAAAGAATCCAAGGCCTTTGCCCAGTAACAACATTTCACATAGAAGCCCCACAGTTAAATATTCAAATATAGGACAATTTTTACTCTTTAGTAAATAAATCCTTTATTACTTTATATTCTCATCCCTGCATAACCAGGTTTTCAGGGTCTTAACTTTACTTCTTAAAAAATTATTCCCTCAGTTCAATGAGCCACACTTTCTTCTTCTTTAAAAGGAGAAAACATTAGAAAACTTCTAATTAGGGCAGCATAATTTACTTACCTAATGCCCTTAGGCAGAAATAAAATCAAGGGACATGGGTTTTGTGAGGAAAAAAGCCTTTGATTAATCAACCATTGGGTCTATGACAAAATAACCTGGGCAGACTTCAGAAGGCTAGCACAAGCCCTAAGCCACAGAGAGAGGAGCAGGTTTGTATCATCCTTCTCTTTATTCTCAGGCCTTCTAGACCTTCAGGATGACCAGCATCTGCTTCTCTGTCTTTCTTACTCTTCACCCACCTCTTCACCTCACCCTCTACTACTAGGATTCCTTTCTCCATCCCTCCTTAGATGCAGTTCCTTGTGACACTATAACCAGAGAATATGTTTCCAACATACTTCGTGATGCCTTAACAGTTTCTTGGGAGTCTGTGCTTTCCAGATGTTTCCTTTTTTGTTTCCTTTTCATGGTTCAGCTCTTTGGAACAGACTCGAATCGGGTCCTTTCCTCTCCGAAATTCTGTTCTTCTTAACTCTCAAAGAATCAGCTAATGTTAGCTCAGTATCAAATTTGTGTACTCAAGAGCAACAAGTCACTTGAGCAACTGCTGCCTCACCAGATCACTGGTCTGGCCAATGCTCAGTCACCCACAGGGCTTTATGATGCAAATGATCACCAGTAAGGCAAGATTCTGTGACGTCAATGCATTTCAGTGACTCAGCTGGGACTCAGAGAGAGACAGGCTGACCGCATCCCAGAGCTGCGGTGGTTCCTTTTACCAGTGGAGACTATCATTAACTTGACTTTTTATATCTTCCATTTTCTAATTGAAATTAGAAGATAAGTAACTAGACTTAAAGGAAATTCTTTCCTGTATCCAAGGTATCTTCCCAGTGATGTGACAGTATCTAACAGACTCCACCTAACTCACAGAAAATAGTCAGTGTTATACCTTATTATTACCATTTAAGTCATGTATAAATAAAAGTTTAACATAAAAGTGTGTTGGTGTATAGGCATAGACTTGAAAATAGCTCATAATTTCATAAGACTCAAACATTTATTGAATTCCCACCGCTATCAGGAACAGTCCCATGCACTTCACATGTAGACACCATGTCTTTGGTCATTCTTCTCTTTGTACTTTCCCAGAGAAGCAGCGTTTTGGTGAAGAGGAAAGCTCCTGGCTTCACATCTCCTGTTCCTCATCAGGCATTCTGTTCTTGTCAAAACTGAAAGATCTCTTTCTGTGACCCCTTTCCAGTCTTCAGACCACATCAGCTATGAATAGCTAGGCCCTATCTAAAGTTTGAATTCTGAGGTCAACTCCAATCTACCAGTGAATGGGCCTTTTCTTTTAGGGGCAATATTGGTATACTTTCAACCTTAGCATTATTGGAACCTGGCCATGACCAGGAATCTCTCAATCTCTTTTACCCCTAATATGTACTGTCACTAGATCTTTCCCCCACCTACCAATGAGCTCAGCCTCTTAAAAGTCATTCTTTTCCTTCTATAGCCTTCCATATTTATTGTTACAGTCCCCATTCCATTGGGTTTAGAAGCTCAAATAAATCAACAGTTTGATTCCTAAGGAAATAACATCTCTCTAAGAACTCATGGCCCTCTCCTTGTACAAAATATTTACAAACTCTATAAACAAATTTCCCCCTTCATTACTCATCCAAAACATTAATTATATTTGGTACAATGTTTGATATAGGGAGTACAGGAAAGTGAAGTATGTGTCAGTGGTTGGATTGTGTGAGTGTGCATGTGTATTCTCTGTTGTAAAATTGGGAGTAACGTGCATTATGTTTGTGGTAAGTGTTAATACTGGATGTACAGAGGTTGTGGGTGTGAGAAGTGTTTGTTTTTGTGAGGATTGCTTAAGTGTTATGTCTCTCTGTGTCTCCAGATGTTGTCTCTGTTCCCACAAAACCTGGACTCAGGTGTTACATGTGTAAACTGTGTGGCATAGTCATGTGGATTGTGACTATTAGTTGGATATATAGTATGAAAAATATGTAATTCTCATGCTATAGTTTAGATATTGTATGTTATCTGTATGAGATTATAGAGCTAAAAATGTGTTCCTAAGAATTGGTGACACACACTGGCTTAAGAGAGTATGCATGTGAGAGGAAGATGGTTATAGGACCATGGAAACATTTGAATATTTAAAAAAGTGTTAGCAATTAAGATGGCAGAGAGGTGAATAAGAGACTGTGATGTCTTCATGGATTGTAATTACAAAAAAATAAGTTCTAAAGAAGTTAAAATAAAGTGTAAGTGTACTGTATGAATTGCATGCATATAAGTGTACCACCATATAATAACAAGAAAAAGTGAATGTAAGAGAGTAAGTATGGTGTTATGCATTGAATCTTGTCCCCACAAAGACATGTTCAAGACTAATCCTGGTCCAGTGAGTGTGAACTTGTTTGTAAATAGAATCTAGAGGATACCAAATGGAATCCAGGGTAGGCCCTAATCTAGTAACATGAAAATCTTTATTAGCAGAGGAAATCTGGACATAGCAGCAGTAGGAGACAGAAGGGTCTAGATGGCCACATGATGTGGGGAGAGGTTAAGATATGGATTTCTAGCCAGTCACCAGAAGAACACTGCAGACACCAGAGAATGCATGATCCTGATAATACCCTAGTTTTGGACTTCTAGCCTACAAAACTGTGAGAAAATAAATGTCTGTGGCTTAAGCCAAGCAATATACAGAATTTGTTATAGCATATGGCATGCTAAAACATATGGGGATAATTCTGTGAGATAAGGAGTATGCAAAAGTGGAAGCTTGAGAAGATATAAGCAAATGACTATGAGTGAGAATATAAAGGAAGGGGAGAGGACAGTGTGGCATAAAGGAAATCAAGCCATGAACGTGATGGAAGGGGCTGCTAAACTTTATGACTGTGGCAGAGTGAAAGTGGATAGATGAAAGTGGATAGATGATAGGTGTATAAGTGTGTGAGGGATATGGAACCTTTTCTAAAGTTCTCTATCCTGCTCTCCCACCCCCTACCTATGAAAGCTCTGTACTAAATATCTTTGGCTTAATATCAAAATCAAATCCTGACTCCATTGGCTCCTTCTTTGTGCACCATTCTGGTATATTCTACCCTGTGCCCTCTGTCCAACCTTCCCCGTATCCTCTTCCTTCCAGCTGGACGTCTCTTCCCCCTGCACCAGGATGGTATCAACAGTATTATAGTCTCTTATAATACCTTACTCTTCCCTTGTATTCTTAGTACCATTCCAATGGTTCTCAGTTTATAATCCACTGGATTTACTTTAAGTTCAAAGCTATTTTGTAATTATTCAGCTTTTTTTTCCTTTTTGCACTTCAATAAAAGTTCTTTTATGATTTGAATTATTTAGATGAATTCCAGTTTGTAAACCTTTAAGGAAAAAGATAAAAACTCATGATTCACTTTGTGCCAGTTTGAAAAGATGTATGTGCCCTAGAAAAGCCATGTTTTAAGCCTAATCAATCTTGTGGGAGCAACGGTTTCTTCTAATCCCTATTCAGTACTATAATAGGTTGGAAGCTTGATTAGGTTATCTCCATGGAGATGTGACCTAATCAATTGGGGTATTAAACTTGATTAGATGGAAATGTGTCTCTACCCGTTCTACCTGAGTCTTGATTAGCTTACTGGAATCCTATACAAGAGAGGATATTTAGGAGAGAATTCCTTTTTGAGAATGAGGAGAGCGCCACAGAACCATGACAGAAGGATGAGAGAACCACAGAGTCCACCAGTCAGTGATTTACCTTTAGAGATGAAGAAGGAAAATGCCTTCTGGGAAGCTTCATGAAGCAAGAGGCCTGGAGAGAAAGCCAGCAGATGATGCCATGTTCACCCTGTGCCTTTCCAGCTGAGAGAGAAATGCTGAAATTCATTGGCCTTCTTGAATGAAGGTATCTTTCCCTGGATGCCTTAGATTGGACATTTCTATAGCCCTGCTTAAATTTGGACATTTTCATGGTCTTAGAACTGTAAACTAGCAACTTATTAAATTCCCCTTTTTAAAAGCTGTCCCATTTCTGGTACATTGCATTCCAGCAGGTAGAAAACTAGTACAGTTTTTTTCAATTCTGTAATAGAAATTGAGCATTTTTCTGACTTAGAAGATTAACACATCATTAGTAGAACTATTGACATGATCAATGTGAAAATTTACAATTTATAAACTTAGGAAATTTAATTTAAATATTTTCTAAATTGCAAGCTTCTTATTCAACATGCAGAGACTAATTGTCATCTCAATAGACATTTAATGAATATCAACAGGTTAATTAATAAATATTAATTCCTAACATAATTTTTTTTTTTTTGCATGGGCAGGCACTGGGAATCGAACCCAAGTCTCTGGCATGGCAGGTGAGAATTTTGCCACTTAGCCACTGTCACACTGCCCCTAACATAATATTTTCAATAATGGACTTCATTATATGCTTAATAATATGCAAAAAAAAAGAAACCTCCTGAATCAGTACATTACTTAGAGAAAGGCATTACACTTGGGTAAATTTTCCATAAAAGCATATTTTTTTATGTAGGACTACCGATCTCCCCATTGGCTTTATATGTAACTGTGAAAAAAAAAAACTGAGGAAGATTTTTCATGTTTGAATGAAATAAAGTGTCTTGTGGAGGATAAATCATTTGAAATTAAATTCAATCAGCAAATGATAAAGTTACGTTAGGATAAAAGTGCTAAAATATTATTTCCTTACTGCAAATATAATTCTTGTAAAGGTCTCAAAAGAGTAGTCCTTTAAATCTTCATCCAGAACCCTTGTTTTCCATACCTACCTACAATCTAACATTACTGATAATAGCATTTTTTTCTTTTTTTTAAACTCCCTTTTACCAAATTTTGGTAATATCCTTTAACAAGATAGGAAGTGAAGCTAAGGGTTAATGTACCAAATCAGAACTTAATGATGAAGGATAAGGAAGTGGCTCTAAGAATGAGTAAGCTGTGTGTTCACTGGTGAGAAGCTAAGCCTAATTACCAATTTAAGACCAGAATTAAGTGAATATCATTGATTCCTAGTTAGAGGCCATGCATGGGCTGGTAAAACAAAACAAAACAGAAAAAACCATAACAAAGCAAAGAAAACAAAACAAGTCCAACAATAACAATGGCAAAGTCAAAACTGAGTCATGATTTGGAACAGTTCAGGTCTTGACCCAGGCACTTAATTAAATCTCTCTTGATCTTGGGCAATCCATATCAGTATATAGAGTCAAGTTACCTTATTTGTAAAAGAAGTTTGGATTGATGATCTAAGTTTTTGTCCACCTCTAATCTCCATACTCTTCTGACAAATAATAATTTCAATAAGGTGTGTGAGCCGAACAAAATTCTACTAATAGAATCTGATTAAATGCTCCCCAGTATTGCTGGAGAGAAGCAAGTTGTCAGGGAGTCAATGGGAATCATCTTGATTAAGTAGTGACACACAATCACCAATTTCTTGAGTTGTGTTTTGAGAGTCATTAAATAGAATCTGTGTGAAAACACACTAACCATTGGAATCCTACTGAGGTTAATATTTTACTTGTTCTAAAGAGACCTTAGAGATCAGCTATCTAAACTTGTCAATTTAAGAACTAAGAAACAGAGGCTCGGCAATGTAAAGAACTGCCTGAGGATGCACAGAGTTAATTGCACGGTTATAGCTCAGATCCTGGCCATTTGCTTGCTCTATTGTGACAACTCTCATATCTCCTAAATAAGGAATATGGGAAATTAAATGGTCAAATACTTTTTTGTTCTAAATTTAACTAACATATTATGTGTAAAGTATAGACAAATTGTTCAATAAACATGAAAAACTAGAACCCTATTCAAATAATTCTACCATTTTAAAGAAACTGACTAAATCTGTATTTTCTCTGCTCTCTCATGAAATTGCAATAGCATGATTAAGAACAATAAGATAAAGTAAAATCCAAAAAGGGCAAAGAACAAAAGAATGGGTAATCACAGAAATGAAGTTTTGGAATCTGGAAAACGAAAGAATGAATAGTAGATGACTTAGATCTAGAAAGCCAAATCTAAACTGGTCATGGCGGAAGTCCAGAAGCAAACTAATCTGTACCAAAGAATCAAAGAAAAATTAAGAATACCAGAGTTTTGTTCTCTTGACAGCTTTAACCGAGAAACAGAATTGGGAAATGCACAGCCCTGCTGAGACTGTAGGAACTAGATTGAAAACAGGATTGAAGGACATTCTTATGGGAGATGTCACATCCTTTCTATATCTGAGAACATTGGCAGTCAAAGCGCTTTGACTCTCCAATAAGGTGCAGACAAGCCCTTTCTGGAGAACCTGACCAGCCCCAGATAAAAACTAAAGACACTGAGATTTGGACATTTGACAATAAAATGGTCTTACTTGAATTCTGAAGGCCAGCAATCCACAAGCTACTTCTATGCACAGACATTTTCAATAATCTTTTTTAGTGTCTCATGAACTTTTCAAATTAAAAAAAATGCTGTCTAGATAAAAGGAAGTTGGAGACAAATATAAAACAATGATCAAAAGAAAAGTTTTAAAACTGACTTAATAGATTCAGAAAGATAACACATCTATAAAATTGAATAGTACTAGGTGCATGGGTGGTTCCCTGATAGAATGCTCACCTTTCATATGGGAGACCCGGGTTCGATTCCTGGACCATGCACCCCCCCCGAAAAAAATTAAATAGTACTAAGTCTTTAAGGACATCAGATTATGAAAATAAGCTTTGAGAAGTTAAAATTCTGATGCCCAAAATTAAAATTTCCATAAAGTTTGTGGAAGATAAAGTTGAGCAAATCTCTATTTCCTTCCTTCATTTGTTTGTTCAGCACTTTTTAATGAACTCCTACTCTGTGTCAGATGTTAGGGTATAACAGCAAAGAAAAAAGACAAAAATTCCTTATAAGGAGTTTCTATTCTAGTAAGAAACATGTCATCAAAGTAAATAGGTAAAATAGGATGCAATGTAACATTAAGTTCTAAAGAGAAAAAAAAATGAAAGGGGCATGTTCTAGTTTGCTAGCTGCCAGAATGCAATATACCAGAAATGGAATGGCTTTTAAAGGGGGAATTTAATAAGTTGCTAGTTTACAGTTCTAAGGCTGAGAAAATGTCCCAATTAAAACAAGTCTAAATAAATGTCCAATCAAAGGCATCCAGGGAAAGATGCCTTGGTTCAAGAAGGCCGATGAAGTTCAGGGTTTCTCTCTCAAGTGAGAAGGCACATGGCAAACACGGCGTCGTTATCTGCTAGCTTTCTCTCCTGGCTTCTGGTTTCATGAAGCTCCCCAAGAGGCATTTTCCTTCTTCATCTCCAAAGGTCGCTGGCTTGTGGACTCTGCTTCGTGGTGCTGCAGCATTCTGTGCTCTCTCTGAATCTCTCATTCTCCAAGATATTTCCTTTTTTATAGGACTCCAATAAACCACAAGATCCACCCAAATGGGTGGAGACATGTCATCCCCTAATCCAGTTTAACAGCCATTCTTGACTAAATCACAAGAACCAGGGAGGTGATCTCATTACAGTTTCAAATATACAGGATTGAATAGAGATTATTCTACCTTCATGAAATGGGATTTATATTAAAACATGGCTTTTCTTAGGGGGCATACTTCCATTCAAACCAGCTCAGGGCATAAGAATTTTGGTGAGAAGATTGAAGCTGTAGATAGAAGAGCCAGGGATGGTCCTTGTGACTTTTAAGGAAAGCTCTGACAGGAGTGGTACAGCTAGTGATATTGACATCTGAGGGAAGGGCATATTAGGAAGAAGGAACAGCCAACTCTCTCAAATGAGAACGTGCCTGGCCTGGTCCTGGAACACCGAGGGACCTGTGTCCTAGAGCTGAGAGAAGGAAGAGAAGAGGAACAGGGAATCAAGTCAGGAGGATGAAGGAAAGCAAAATCATGGTGTCTCTTGTAAATCAAGTAGAGGAGTGACCTGAGACTGCCAGGAGTTAAGAGTGAAGTAAAAAATAGCTCACAGAACTGAAGACAAAACTGGAATGGCACACAAAGGAAATAGTGTGCAAAAGTAAAAATTTAAATGTAAAATTTAAAATGCAGCTACCTCGCTCACTTCAGGTCTTCCTTAAAAGTCACAATGAAGCCTTCCCTAGCTATGCTTTCTACAGCTTCAATCTTCTCTTTCATTTATTTTTTTTCCTTAGAATGTAACACAACAAAATAAAAAAATTTGAAAGCACACAAAGGAAATATTATGCAAAACAAACAAAAACTTAGAAAAGCAATCAGAATGAAACAGAAACAAATAGTAAAAGGATTGGGGAGAAAATTACCAACTTCAAAAAAAGGCAGAGAAAATACAGAATATACAAATATCATCCCCCAAATCGAAGCAAAGTGTAAACATACATTTCCAGAAAAATAAAAAAAATAAAATTTTGCAGAAAAAAGAAAGAAAAGACATGAATGTACATATTTAAAAAATACACTATGTGCTTGACAAAATTGACCTCTAAAGGCCTACACTGAAATATATTCCTAACAAGATTTATTGGAATCTAAAGATACAGAATTCTTTAGACCACATGGCAAAAGTTGAGTAGTTCATAAGTGGCAAATTAGGTGGGCCCCAGATTCCTACACAGTACCATTCAATACCAAATAAACACAAAACGTGATTCAAGTAGTTTATTTCAGTGGTCTCCCCTTCATGTATAATGCTACACACAATTACAGAAATGATTAAAGAATAAAGTTTGGGCAACCAAGACTTGTCTAGAAGATCATTGCAAAAGGATTACTGTGATTTATGTAAGAGTAGACATAAGTTTAAAACAAATGTGGTATTAGAAATACAAAATAGAATGTAAATATTTTAAGCTCTGACAATGCATGTTGATAGAATTGACAAATTAGAAATGAAAGGTTGAAAAATTATTTGAGACAAAATAAATTTGCCAATGAATTCATCTGTAGTTGTTAAAAGTCAAATACATCATTTATAGTTAAAAAAAACTTTGAAAATATGTATATTAATATTCTATCAATATGAAGGAAATCATTATGAAAGGTAATTTTGTTAGGGTGGGAGAGGAGAAGATGCTTCCTCATTTTAACATTTCTCAATTTAGAGAAATAATATATATTGTTAAATATTGTTTAAAGATATAGGCTATTTTCACTAAAAATAAAAAGAATGTAAAACATGAAGCTATGGTCTACTCATAAATCATCTGGATCATAAACTGAATAAAAGTAAAAAATGTAATCATAGGCGGGCCATGGTGGCTCAGCAGGTAAGAATGCTTGCCTGCCATGCCCGAGGACCCGGGTTCAATTCCTGGTGCCTGCCCATGTAAAAAAAAAATGTAATCATGGTTAATTAGAAAGTCTTATAAAGAAATAGAGCAGAGTTTCTGATACTAGTGGTTACAGATGTGCTGAGATGTCAGTCCCATCAGGACTTGTGAATTCAGGAAGGGCTTGGTTTAACAGTACTCCATAAGGGTTGTTTTCAGCCTCCTCTTTTTACCCCAATATGTTGTAAAATAGAATCGTTTTAATATAACATAATGGAAAATGTATACCTTACAACATAGGGCTGCACATGTCTATAAAATAATCCTTACACCATTAGTTAGTCACTCATTTATGTATAATTTCAGTGTCTGGAAATTAGTTTAAGAAGACTCTGTAAAAAGTCCTAGAGAGAATTGCAAAGGAACACATTTAGGTAGTAGAAATTTTGAGAGGAAGAAAAAATTGGTAATGGTGATGGAAATGGTTCTGATTAGATATAGAGTAAAAAATCTGACTTACTAGGTTGTGGACAAATTACTATAATGCTTTAGGGAGATATTTATGAAGAAGAGTGATATCTGTTGTGGTGGTTTGAAGCTGTATGTACCCCAGAGAAACGTTATGAACCTAATTCATTCCTGTGTCTATTGTATGTAGGACCTTTGGATGGGTCTTAATCCCAATATGGAGCCCTTTATAAAGAGAATGAAATTCAGACATTGCGAGAATAACATGGAAACAAGAAGCTGAAATTCAGTGGAACCTGAAAAAGAATGGAGAGGCTAGGAGATGCCACCATATGACAAAATAAGGATGAAGAATCACGGGCAGCCAGCCCCAGAATGCAGAAAGTATCACCTTGATGATGCCTTGAGTGGACTTTTTCCCAGCCTCAAACCATCAGCAAATAAATTCCCATTGTTTAATTCAACCCTGTTTATGATGGAAAATTGAAAAACAAGGAGGTAGGTAAATAAACACTCACTGTTTCTGAGACTCACTTACCTGGTTAGAACTAATGCTGAATCATAAATTTAGCTTAAATGCTCCTTTGATCTTGCTTTGGTGAAGGCTGTTATACAATGAGCCTATTTAAAGAGAAAAAGAAAGAAAGAAATGACACAATGTTCATGAACCAAATTCAGGATGCTTCTTATTCAAGGATAGCAAACTTAGCATTCTACCTAGGACGTTTGACTTTCAGGACATTTGACCTTATGGCCCTTAAACATTTTCCTAAATGGCCCCAGTGATATCAGCACACAGCCATCTGTGTTCTAGCCCCAAGTTATTCTTCAACTATAGCTTAATAACCTCAGACTGTGGGAGAGAGTGTCCCCGAGGTCCTAGGGAGTATTTCATCAAAGTCCAAAAGCTACAAATGAGAGGACTGGATGGCATAAACTATATGTATTAAAATCTCTGTGAAATCAAGTTTGATATTTCTCAATATTATTTTCAATGAAATAACTATATTCCAAAATACTTATTAGATATGTATTAATTTTAATGAATGAAAATTAATATAATTTTATTATCTTTCCACAAATATGTAGTCAAACATTAACATATTTTTGGGAATTGAGAGTTCTGATTATCTTCTTCACAGTAGGAGACATTACAGTAATGTAATTACATCATTTTTACTTCTAGTTGATGTTAATTAAGTGCTAAATCCATTTTCCTCCCTAAGGTGTACGAATTTTTAAAATTATACATTTATCTCATGGTCACATTTTTTTTAAAAGATCATCTTTCTTTAATATGCTAGACATTGTTCTGTAAACAGTATTGACTACCAGTCTTTGTTAGTTTAAAGGCTCATTTAGGGATTTTACAGGAAATATTACAGAAACATGTTACCTTGGAGTGAAGATAAAGCATAAGACTTAATTAAGAACCAGACAATGGGTATATAAGTTAGAATTTTATTTTGTTTCAAATATCATAATATCAACATTATCAAATAAACCAAAAAGAAGATTTATTAGATCCTGTAATCTGGAAAGACAAGAGTAAAGTTACAAATATCTAGAACAAAAAGCCAGAATCCATTACAATTCTATTCCATAATATCTTCCCCTGTAACAGGACATGAAATAAAACTATTCCTATTGTTTTGGAATTTTGGTTAAAGTCCTAAAGCTGAGGACAGTGGGTACATTCTGTAGTGAGATCTTTGCTATAACCCCTTTGACTTGCTAAAGTGATCTCCAAACTATCCCTTTGACTCTGAACTCTAATACTCACCTTCATGTAATATAAAACAAATTAGGGTTTTGTTAGAAGTTTCTTAATTGGTCCAGCTTTGGTCATGATATCACAGTGGCCTGGATATGCATGTGGGGGGGAGGGGATGCTGGGGGGACTAGGGGAAAAGTCTATTAACAAAAGGAAGTTGCAAATGTACTAAGCTGTGCAGGAAGACAAAAGAGCAATTTTTTTTATAGTTTTTTTTTTTCTTTTGGCATGGGCAGGCACCAGGAATCAAACCCAGGTCTCTGGCATGGCAAGCAAGAACTCTGCCTGCTGAGCCACTTTGACCCACCCCAAAAGAGCAATTTTAATGGAAAAGTGATATAAAATCAGAACAATGTCAAACTATCTCAGGATTGTCCTGTAATCTACTGTTTCACTGTTTTTTTCAATACCCCTAACTATGGAGAGGGATGATCCAAATGCACAGATTGAAGCTAAATCTGCAGGTGAGGATCAATATCTTCAGTTTGGATAATTAGAATAATACATGGTAATACTTCAAGGAGATCATTATATTCATCTCTTTAAAGACTGAAGAACCAGATTCTTTACCCTGCCTCTAGACCTAACTCCAATAACTTCTCAGTGAAAGAGCACTTCTTTAAACCAAAGTAAAATAGTTTGGGGGGATGCCAAAATGTTTAATGTAAGTGCAAAGCTCTTGGATATATTAAACAGTTGGTGAATAAGTCAACTCAAACTAGCAATTCTCAGTGAAATAGGTGACAATATCTGAGTGTGTTTAATTTCCTTAGATTTTTTTTTTCTTTTTATGGGGGTCAGTATTAACATAATTGGTAATTTTGCTTAAGCTTCACAAGTATTTTTTGCTCTGGGAGCATGGTTTGCCTTGAAATAACAATACATGTAATCATGACAATTATCATTGTTTTAGTTTTAATTCCCTAAAAGCAGACCACAAAACATGGTCCCAATTGGACACAGCTAGTTTCTTTGAAACCTGATAAGAAGGAAGCATGAATGAGGAAGTAGAGAAAGATGGAGGAAGACAGAAAAGCCAATACAAGCTTTGATAAGTACTTGATTATCACTGTGAACATAATTGTCTCAGAATCTTTCCAAAGGGAAACAAGGAATGCTGTCCCTAACTGGTTGGGTTAGAGGAGAGTTACCCCTAGTCTAAATCTCAGGCACTTCTAGGATACCTTCTCACAAGCTGATGAAGCTTCTGCAGCAGTGGAGAGAGGCCTAAGTGGTAAAGCAGACATATGAAGACACTTGCTGCTTGATATGGAAAAGAGCATGTATGAGGAGAGTCCACTGCAGCTTCAAGTCAGTTCAGAGGTAAACAGAAAAGATACAGAAGAATCACTAGTGCTTGCTACAGTCCACCTCTTGCACTACTCAAATCTGTTCATACTCCACATTGTATAAACTTGATTATTGATATGTCAAGCCACTGGTCTGCCAAATCTATAAAAATTGGAGGCTTAATAAAACAAATGAGTCCAACTGCCAAAAATGATCCCCAAATAGTACCTGATATTTATCATCTCTATTCTATCACCTCTACTAGATTTATTTTATCCTTGGTTAGTATTTCTACTAGTCTAGGTGGTTTGTCTAGTGGAATGGGCCAGGTTTAATTTCTGGCGGTAATGAGCCTCAAGTTATCTCATATTACTACGATTGTACATTCACTGTTTCCATTGGTTGTGGGAATATCACAAGGCAATACAATAGCACCACATATATACTCTGCCCTTTCTGAAGTATCTACTGATAATCCCAGGTCCCCACGTATTCATGATTATGAATATTGATTACATGCAATGTATAATAACTCCTTTCCCAGCTTCTGTATTAGAACAAGCAGAGCTGTATTTTCTAACTATTGGGGAGACCACTGTATCATGTATCAAAAATGCATTTGGACTCCTACCCAAGTCTCTCATCCCATGCTCATTCTTTAGCTTTAAGAGACTGTTCTGATACTCCCTCAGGCAGCAGCTTCCAGATGATGAGGTAGGACCAGTGGATCTCCTAACCACATGCCCATTGTCACACCTGTTTTAATATAAAATGGGCTCCTAGGTTCAAGTCAATGTTATGATGGGTTGCTTTGATGGTAGATATGAAGACAATCTGCTCAAATTTCCTTTCAAAGAATTTTTTTTTGCTTTTGGGAGTTCAACCAAAAGACAGCATCCAGTTACCAGTCCCAACATCTGTGTAGAGCTCCCCATGTGACTTGATCTAGAAAATATTTGAGGAGATTGTGAATAAAGAAGCAAAATATTTGAGGAGATTGTTGTGAAAATTGTTAGCATGTACATAAATGGTGCACAGAAGTTATTCAGAGGTGGGCAAGGCTAATATAGAGTAGGCAAAGTATTTGCTATAATTACATTTTCATTTCTCATAAAAGGATAATTCTAAAGAATGTGTGAACATATTTCATCTCTGCCTGCTCTGTAATTTTCCAGAGTATGTCTAAAGATAAAATAGGTAAGTTTGAATACACAGTTGATCTATTGTTTATGCTGACTTTATGATCAATACAATACCAGCAAGGCAAGTCTAAATAAATAATTTGAGCCAGCTCAGAACAAACTAAATACTCTATAAAATTATATTTGTTGTAATCCCTCCTATGATTTAACCTAATGCAGTTTTTTAGATATACATTCTACTAAAATGAGTTTTGAAAAGAGGTTCTTTTTTATTAAAAGCCCATATAGAGCAAGAAATGATGTTGCAGCTTCATCTGCATTATATCTAACCCTCACAACTCACGTCAGAATAAGTATTATTATTCTTATTTTACAAATGAGGAAAGTAAAGCTTAGAGAGACCACATGGCTAATGGCTGCACTGTGGGAGAACCAATTTCATGAACAGGATTAAAACAGGGGAGGTTTAAAAAAAAGGTTTTGGCCAAAGCTACCAACAACCCACCACCATATTAGAATCATATTAGTTACCAGTGTTTGGCATTTATCAACATCTCTGTACATATTTGAACATTGAAGAAAAATCAGCCAGTACAAAAATTTTAAATGAAAGAAGCAATGTGATACATTAATGCTGAAAGTAAATTTACTTCAAAGAATAGCTACTGACTTTCATCCCCTCCTTTTAATCTGCAATAAATGAATAAAGACAAAAAAGCCCACGCACAGGAAGCAGGACAAGATGACAGTAGGGAATTTAGTTAGTCCTCTAGAGCAGCTAGTAAATAGTTGGGAACTGTCTGGAACAACGGTTTTGAAGGCTTTGGTGACTGGATACACATTGTACTCCAGTCTGGAATGGGTGGAAGGGCCATGATCACAGCAGGGAACTGTAAGTGAAGTCTCCCAAACTAGATATTGGTGCCCTTCCCCCATTGTCATGGCAGGTTATTCTGGAGACACTCACTTCCCTGATGGAAAAAGAAGAAGGCTCTACTAGGAGAAAGGTAAGAGAGCTCAAGCAGGCTCCATTTTCAGATTTAATTAACATATTTGGACTGCTGAATAAAAGCTCAAGCACAGATAAACCAAGAGCAAGCAGAAAAAGAACCCCAAGGTCTCTCTTGGTAGAAAGGAGGCAGGGCTGATGAGGACAGAAACTACAATGGGTTTTGGAGTCTGCTGAGGTCCAAATACTCACAAAGGGCTATGCCATAAGAAAAGGGGTATATAGAGCTGGATACAAACTACAGCTTTTGACTGGTGAACCCAGAGGCTGGGAACCAGTTCTGAAAATATTTTGTTTTTTTAACTTAGTGGACCATAAAAAAAAGAAACCTCAGATATTTCCAGTTGTCAGCACTGATCCAGGGAGAGGAAGAGTGTTCTAGTTTGCTAGCTGCTAGAATGCAATATACCAGAAACAGAATGGCTTTTAAAAAGGGGAATTTAATGAGTTGCTAGTTTACAGTTCTAAGGCCAAGAAAATGTCCAAATTACAACAAGTCTATAGAAATGTCCAATCAAGGGCATTCAGGGAAAGATACCTTGGTTCAAGAAGGCTGATGAAGTTCAGGGTTTCTCTCTCAAGTGAGAAGGCACATGGCGAACACAGTCAGGGCTTCTCTCTGAGCTGGAAGGGCACATGGCGAACACGGCATCATCTGCTAGCTTTCTCTCCTGGCTTCCTATTTCATGAAGCTCCCCAGGAGGCGTCTTCCTGCTTCATCTCCAATGGTCACTGGTTGGTGGACTCTCTGTTTTGTGGTGCTGCAGCATTCTCTGCTCTCTCTGAATCTATTTCTCCAAAATGTTTCCTCTTTTATAGGACTCCAGTAAACAAATGAATACCCACCCAAATGGGTGGAGACATGTCATCCCTTAATCCAGTTTAACAACCATTCTTGACTAAACCACATCAACCAGGGAGATGATCTCATTACAGTTTCAAATATACAGTATTGAATAGGGATGATTCTACCTTTATGAAATGGGACTTATATTAAAACATGGCTTTTCTTAGGGGACATGCTTCCTTTCAAACCAGCACAAAGAGTTAAGGGATGCCTGAAAGACAGTGTAACTAGTTCAGTGAAGGAGATGATTCCTTAAGAGGCATGTCTTCTCTAAGAAAAGGGGGACAGGGCCTAGCACAAGTGTCAGATCTCATTCAGAAAATTCAAACCCCAGGGAACTGGAAAAGAAAGCCCACCTTCTACCTCAGCCTCTGTTTCAACTACAACACTGGCAGTGACAGGGTCTACTGAGAATAAAAGGCACCATACCACTTTATGCTGATGGGGAGCTGAAGGCTGACAAACACTGCCAGCTGGGCAGAAAAAGCAGAGTACAGAGTCAAGAGGCCCCACAGGAAAGACTGACAATCTTGTGGGTCTCATCTTCAGGGACACTTGATACTGATTGCATCCTCTTCCTAAGACTGGGGACTGTCTTGTTTGGGAATATCTGATTGGGGTTGACCATGTCTGGGGAGACCATCTTCAAAAAATTAGCTCCAAATAGGCAGAGATAGAATCATAAAAAAAGAGCTAAAAAATTCTGATCAGTTAACAGAAGCTTTTCTAGAGGTCTAGAATAAGTAGAACTGAAAGCCAAAGAACAGATAGAGAACAAATCCAAACAACAGGAGAACCCTATGGAAAAGAGTGAAAATGACCTCCAGAATCAATTAATTGAGGAAATCAGATGTCTAGACACCAGCAAAAATTAATGAATCATACGAGGAAAAATGGAGATATGGCTTAGTCAAAGAACAAATTAAAACTACAAATGAGATACAGGAATTGAAACAAATAATTAAAGGGGTTCAAAAAAACTAAATCAAATAAAACATGATGTCACCAAATTGAAGGAAGATAGGGCAAAACAGATGAAGAATTATAAAGAACACATTGAATGACAATAAAGAACACAAAAGTTTGAACAAACAAATGGAAGAACTTATAGGAATGAAAGGCACAATAGAAGAAAAGGAAAGCACAAGGGAGACTTACTATAGCAGATCTGAAGAGGCAGAAAAAGGATTAGTGAATTAGAAGACAGAACATCTGAAATCCTACACACAAAATAACAGGTAGGGAAAAGAATGGAAAAATATCAGCAGGTTCTCGGGGAATTTAATGACAACATGAAGGGCATGACTATATGTATTATGGGTGTCCTAAGATTGGAATAGAAGAGAAAAGGGGCAGAAAGAATAATAGAAGAAATAATCACTGAAAATTCAAAATTTTATCTCTTATGAAAAATATAAAATCATAGATACAAGGAGTGCAGTGTACTCCAAACAGAATAGATATGAATAGACTTACTCCAAGACAACTACTAATCATACTGTCAAATGTAAAAATCAAGGAAAGAATTCTGAAAGCAATCCATCACATTCAAAGGAAGCTAGTTAAGACTGCATGAGGATTTCACAGTAGAAACCATGGAGGCAAGAAGGTAGTGGTATGATGTATTTAAGATATTGAAAGAGAAAACTGCCAACAAAGAATTCTATACCCAGCAAAACTGTCCTTAAAAAATGAGGGAGAATTTTAAATACTTTCAGACAGTTATTGAGAGAGTTTGTGAACAAGAGCCCTGCTGTACAAGAAATACCAAAGGGCAGCAAGCATTACAGGCAGATAAGAAGACAAGAGAGAGGGATTTGAAGATGAGTGTAGAAATGAAGCCTATCAGTAAGGGAAAAAGAGAGAGAAAAAACGATTTGACATAAAAAAATCCAAAAGAAAAGATGTAGATGAAAGTACCACCTTTACAGTAATAATATTATATGTTAATGGATTGAACTCCCCAATCAAAAGACATAGACTGGTAGAATGGATTATAAAACAGGACCCATCTATATGCTGTCTACAAGAGACTCACTTTAGACCCAAGGACAAAATTAGGTTGAAAGTGAAAATTGGAAAATGCTATTTCACTTAAACAACAACCAGAAAATAATGGGGATAGCTTTACTAATATCAGACAAATTAGCCTTCAAATGTAAAACAATAAAAGAGAGACAAAGAAGGACACTATATGTTAATTAAAAGGACAATTCATCAAGAAGACATAACAATCATAAATATTTATGTACTGAGCCAGAGAACCCTGAAAGACATGACAAACACTGAAGCACTGAAGGGAGAGGTAGACACCTCTACAATAATAATTGGAGCTTTCAATAAAACATTCTCATCAATGGATAGAACATCTAGACAGATCACCAATAAGGGAACACAGATATTGAAAAGTGTGATAAATGAACTAGACTCAGAAATTTACAGAACATTAAACCCCACAACAGTAGAATACACATTTTTCTTAAGTGCTCATGGATCTTTCTCCAGGATAAACCATATATTGAGTTAACAAGGCAGGGCTCAACAAATTTAAAAAGACTGAAAATATGCAAAAACTTCCTCAGATCACATTGCAATGAAGTTTGAAATCAATAACAGGAAGAAGGCCTGAAAATTCTCAAATATGTAAAGGATGAAAAATACTCATTTTTTTTGCATGGGCAGGCACCAGGAATTGCCAGGTCTCCAGCATGGCAGGTGAGAACCCTGCCTGCTGAATCACCATGGCATGCCCGATGAACAATACCCTTAAACAACAAGAGGGTCAGGTAAAAAATTACAAGATAAATCAGTAAATATCTCAAAGCAAATGAAAATGAAAACATGACAGATAAAAATTTATGAGATGCAGCAAAATGGTGCTGAGAGGAAAATATATTGCCCTAAAAGTCTATATTTTAAAAAAGAAAGAAATAGTGAAAATCAAAGAATTAACTGTTTACATGGAAAAACTAGAGAAAAAAGAGCAAATAAGCCCCAAAATAAATAGAAGAAAGACATAACAAATATTAGAACAGAAATAAATGAAATTGAGAATATGAAAAACAATACAGAAAATGGAAGTTGATTCTTTGAGAAAATCAATAAAATTGATGCATCTTTAGATAGGTGGATAAAAAACAGAATGCAAATACATAAAGTCAGACATGGCAGAGGCTACTCTTATGCAGGCTTCAGCTAGATATTGATATTTACCGTGGTTTGCCGAACCTCAAACAAAACTAATACTGCCAACCCTAATGAAAACCCAAGGGCTCTATCTCAGATTCTACAAGGTTTCCATGCACTGTGTTTACTTTCCAGAAACCTTCAACCTCCACATGCGTTCCTGGACCAGATAAGCCCTGAAACCCTGAGGAGCCAGTCTCTCCAGAACAACAGCTAGTTCCACCTCCCTATCCCATACTTTCAACAGATCTTTCCATCATGAAAAACTTTGAATGGGCATAGCCCAAATACTCACAAAGACTGGGAGAAAGATCAAAGGAGAAGGTCAAGTTATATCAAAGAAGATAGTATTTACCAAATGAGTATGACTGATGAATCATTATATTGATCTTTCTTTTAGTCTCCAGTGTCTTGGAGCAGCTAGAAATAAAAATCTAAAATTCTGAAACTGTAACCCATACCAAACTCTGAAATCTGTTCTATGACTAATTATTTTGGTGTGCTTTGAAATTTATTTCTTTTTTGTATATATATTATTTTTCATAATAAAAAAGTTAAAAAATTATCAAAATTCTCTATTACTACTTTCTTAGCTACATATTCTTTCCTTTTATGATGAAAAGGCATTCTCTGTGTTCTGAACTGATATTCCATTTAAAAATAAATTCTTTCATTATCAGTAATAAAAATGGCATGCTTATATTACTTTGCTTTTATGAAGTAATAAGGAAAAAGTTAGAATTCAGAATTTTTTCATTATTTTTTCAATAAACAGCATAAGAATACAAGTGAAATGGGAAAACACATATTTAAAATTTGGATTAAAAAGAAATTTACATGAGCAAAATAAAACATTTTCTTTCTAAAAATATGACTGCATTAACATAATCTTTGAAAATTTTCACTTCTGTTATTTGTTTGCATATTTCATTCCAATATCCAATGAAACAGTACAAGTCATCTCATACTAAGTTAATCATTGTCTTACATTTGCTTTGCTTCCTTGTTTTTCCAATCCATCTTCCACTGTTTTCATAAAACTGAAGAGTCCTGCACCACTATCCTCTGGAAAATATTTTAGGTTCTCTGAGAATATAGAACTGCCAGATTTCTGTAATTATAATATTTTCATACAAATTGTCTCATGTGACTGTGGAGATGCACAAGTCCAAATTGCATAAGATAGGTTGCAAGCTGAGAATTCTGACGAAGGCCCTGAATGAATTCTCCAGGAGAAGCTGGCTGTCTGCAATAAAGATGGAAGTACTATCCTTTGACTGCTGAAAGCACCACCCTTCTTTTAAAGCCTTCAATCGATTGAATGAGACTTCTGTCATTGTTGAAGACAAACTCTTCAGATAATTGTAGATGTAATCAGCCATAGATGAAATCAACTTCCTGATGACATAAAAATGACATGCTTTTATTGCCTGTGTTTTTATGAAGTGATAAGATGGAAAAAAATTAGAATTCAGAATTTTATCACTATTTTCTTCAATAAGCAGCTTGAGAATACAAGTCAAATTAAAAAATACATATTTGAGATTTGAACATTGTCACAGTAACAATCAGGCCAATGCTTGCTTGTCCAAACAACTGGGTACCATTTCCTAGCCGAGTTGACACATGAACTTAACTGCCACTGAAGAAATAAAAGGAAGCTTTTTTCCCTTCATTTCTCAAAAATGCCTCTCATTCTTATGATTCAGTATCTTCTATCAAAGGAAAAGAGAAAAGGGTATTTTGGCTTAAGTGAAAAATAACAATGGATCAGAAATGATTCATGTTGTCCTTAGAAAAGCACTTAAATTTAATGACAGGTTATAAAGGACTACAAAGTATCTAGAAATATGAAATTCAAACATTTACAACACAGGCAATTACTCCAAAACCACTTCTATGCTACTATTATTCCCAGTCATCAGTGGTAAATGACTTTGAACCACTCTTCACAACTATATCTCTCATAAATCCAATAATAAGGACAATATTAATTATAATAATAGTAGTAATACTAATATAATTTGAAGGGATATATATATGTGTGTGTATGTATACACATATAACTATTGTTACTTGTCACAAGAAACATATCACTTCCATGTATACAATGTCAAATGAAACATATCACTTCCATGTATACAAGTCAAATGAAAAAATACATACTTGAGATTTGAACATTGTCACAGTAACAATAATGAATTAAACTCAGAAACTGGTATTGAATTAAATTCCACAAAGCTGGGGTTTCTAACTCTAAATCTTCATATAATACTGCCTTCACTTGTTACAAGACAGCTTTCTGTTTTTCACTTATGTGTCAGTCTCACACTCTTTACTTCACAGCTCTGCATACTTAAGCATTTTCTTTTCTTCCTTTAAGAACACTCCACACATTCACAGTCATCTGTACAGAGTGCTGTCACCACAAAAAGCTTTTGCAGTACAGATTTCCGTTTGGCCCAAGGGTCATAGTGTATTGAACTCAGCTAGATATAACATCAACCATTTATTATATTGCTATTTCCATTTATAAAGTTAAAATAAATTCACCTTTGAAGCTTCCTTAATATCATGATAAATTGCTAAATTTGAGACAGGATTATAATGTTTCTTTTCTGAAGCATTTTATTTATTGTTGAACTCTATCCAAAACTTCTTTGCACTAAAGACAGTAACAATGCCAGAATCTGTTTATTCAAAATTACATGTGAAGTGGTAGCCCCCAGAGCTTGTTAAATCTTATCTCAACAAATACATTGTATTTGCTACTAACCAAATACCTATAAAATTTAATTTTTAAAAAAATGGAATTCTTTCGAACATTGGTCCAATGTTTGACTAGCAAAAATAAAAGGTTAACTGGATTTATAAATGACAAAAATATTAGTATCCTTGAAGACTTAGTTTTCCAATTTTGAGCGCACATCTATAGTTACCATAGAAATGTAATAATTAGTGTTTAAAGCCTTAGCAAATAACATCCTAAAAAATAATTTTCTTTTTATTTTCTTTGCCTGTGTCATTGTGAAACCCATCAATATTATGGACCAAACACTGGAAATCCTAAGTCAAGTATCTTTTAAAAAACGAATGTTTAATGCAGGTTGTCAAAGAGAAAGCTCTACAAGAGACTCATGCATCAAACATATAAATTTATATATCATACAGACATTAGTGGCTATATAAGGAACCATACATTAAGGTTAGTTTACAGAGTGATATGAAGGAAATATTTTTATCTTGGCCATAATCTGGGTCCTTTTCATTGTTCTTTTTATTAATGTAATTTGAAAAGGAAAAATTTCCATGGTGTTGGTCTTTATAATAAAGTGTAGAACAAATCCAACAAAGTGCCTACCCTCTTGAAGGTTGCAATGCTGAAAAAAATTTTATTTCTACAAATTTTATATCTATATATTGTTCTATTGAACAAATAAAGTTGAATAGATAACTGTGATTAACGAAGATATTTCCAGAATTTACAAATATAGGCATATTCAAGGAAGATGCATATGGACGGGATGAAGTCAAAAGGTAAATTTGATATCATGGAATATATAACTCTATATAATTAAAATAAGCAGCAAACCAAATCTGTCTCTTTTTTTCCTGATTCTTGCGTTTCCATCACTTATGGCTGCATCAAAAATTTTAGAATAAGAAAGTTCTAATAAAGAAGCAAAAAATAAGTGAGGGTAGATGGTTCAACCTCCCTAAAAGAGCAGAATGGCTGGCATGCAAGAGCAGAGGTTGAAGAGTTAACCAAGGAAAGAGTAGGATGAATCCAAATGATTATGAGATGGAGAGGAGAAATTCTGGGAAATTTAAAATAACTGAATAGACTCCTCACTGAGACCTTCTTTGTTGTCATAGGCCTAAATCCAAAAGATGGTTGGAAAAGTATGCAACTCTTCTTGGAGGGAAAAATATGATAGAGAATCACCAATAGAGGAATAAAAGAAGGTGAGAGGTATAGGCTAAGTGGGTTATCATCATCAATATTTTATTTTGTGTAAGTGGAATTCCTTCATGTAATTATAAAATTCAAAATTTGGCTGTGTTCATGAGTGAATTGGGTCAGATGAACTAGAGCTAGTTTTGAGGAGGGACTGGGAAATCCTGATGTTTGTTTGTTCATCAGTGGGGATGCTACAGTGAACAAGATGATAGAAAGCAACCATGAAAAAAATTAAAATTTTGAGACAAATACAGATTCTGTTGAGAAAGAAATTAAAGAAGATCAGGAGGATTTCAAGTGGAAAGTTAATTTCTTGAACACTTTTAATAATGTGGCCTCTAAAAACTAATGACCATTGAGATTAGGCAAACCTCTTTACTTCTCACTTAAGAACAGATGGCATCGTTATAATCCTCCTTTCAGCTGTTACTGTATGGGTGGTAGAATTATCAAGGGTAAGAATAGCTGTGATTATGGGATTTTATATGGGATGACTGAATTCATGTCCTGATATCTTGGTAGAAGAGCTAGAAGCTATATTCTCATGACACAATGTAGTTATTTTTGTCAAAGTTTGGAAGGGTATGCTGATGAGGGTAAAGGGTGTTTAAAATGCTGATTAATATCCACAATCATGGTAGAGGGACTCTCCTGCTACCCAAATCATCCCTTGGTGACAGCAGGAGCAGTGGAATTAAGGGAGAGAAAAAAGCAAAAGCTTAAGGTATAAGAAACAGCATTTAAAGTAGAAAGGACTTTCTTATGTCAAAGCTGAAGTCTCAAAGGGTTGGACAATGGGGGTGTAAGCACGAACAAGAAAGAGGTGAGGTGGAGGTGGGTCTAGGGATGACAAAATCGAAAGTGAAGGAGAAGGCTGAACTCAAGGCAGCAAGTGAGATGCTAAGAAACACTAACATTTTCTCCTTGGGGTTGATTAATTTCTGAATATAAAGTTTGAAAATATTTGTTTTATATATGTTTAAATTAATTGGAAATATTTCATAAAATGTTACCTAAAATTTGTAATGTTTTAAACCAATTAGAAAATAGTAAACTAAAAGAAAATTACTGTTTTAAAAAGTCAATGCTGTTATTGAGCATATTAGGGCAAATCATTAAGATTATTTATAGACAGTACAAATACTACTTCTCCCTTCCCACTCACCTCCACCCACATCCACACAAGCATACACTCACAATTAAATATCTCACTGCCATAACTCTCAAAGGGAATCTTATAAGCATGTCTAGGAATATAGATGTTTGCAGATGTTTCCCTACTTACTAGTGAGACACAACGTCACATTACATTTATAAGCATTGCATTAAATTTATGCAGCTCGCATTGTGTCTAAATTTGGTAGTGCCCTATCAAAAACATTTTAGAATTAAAAACTGGGAATTTTATCTAAATAGATCAGTTCAGCTTGAACAAAGCCGTGATTTACTTTCTGACATTTCCTGCAAATTATCAGCTTTTTCTGAGAAATGTAAGATGCCTGGAGTTCCCTTGCTAAAGATGGTGACTTGAGGATTGGGGGTGTATCTTGATGGTAAACAGAAATAATAGTGCCAGACATATCAACTAAATTCAGCAAAATGAGCAGCAAATACTGCAAATGAAAAATGCTTAAGAAATTATTGCAGTAGTTCTTTGTCTTACATTTCCAAATAAAAATGACTTTTTTTCCTGTAGAACATTAGTTTACTTATTCTGTCTTTCCCTGGATGCAAAACATAGGAAATATAATAAGGAATAGGCTCACCTGCATTCTACAGGTCAAGGATACCATGTAAAGTAGTCTTCTCCACTATTTTTATGTATTCATAGATATGTCTTGACTATGGATTATTTAAATCTATGAGAAAATGGGTATCTACTATACTACATTGCAACTATCACCATGGTGCCCAAGAAAGAACATAAACATCTCTTATTACCAATGCTGAACAAGAGTACTGTTTAATCACTGAGAGCTTTCCCAATTGCATTCACTTCCACAACACTTTTCAGCTAACTCATAACTAAGACCTAATACTCTATAGTTTTTCCTTCTCTTCTGAAATAGAAATTAAATTTAGATGCCAAATTGGATGAAGATAAATGACAGATGATCAGTTAAGGTTTCTCAATTAAAAATGAATGTCCTATAATTAAAAATAAATGGTGACCCTCTATTCTATATATCTTTTTTTGTAATGAACAGATGGCAATAAAATTTTATTTATTTTATTTAATTTACTGAAATATATATGTTTCCTCTATGGTTTTTATTAACTGAGTATTTAGAAAGAAATAGAAATGATGTGTGTTTAGAAAATGTTTTCAAAAGAAGCCACTAGGTTACATTTAATTATTAACATATATTCTTTAAAAGTTATGTCAGTTTTTAAAATGGCTCCAGGTTAATTGGTATTGGCTCATGTTATTTTCAGTATTTGCAGAGTAATATGTTTAAGAGAATGAATGGCATTTATTCCTCATTCCAGGAGACAAACATGATTCTGAGCAAGGTTTCCAGTCAAAAAAAGATCAAATAGATTATAAGAGGACAATGCATGCAATCTAAATGAAGTTTTATATCAGAGATATGGAGTCATGTGAACTGAGGACAGTTTTATAACTTTGTGCCTCAATAGTCCCTGTAATAGTTGAGGCACCGTGATTCTTGTGACTGAATAAAAATAACAAGACCACTAAAAACATGCTTTAAAAGGAATTTCTGCTGGAATATCATGGGGCTGTCATAGATGACACGAATATTCAAATCTAGCTCTAAACACCAGTAAGCCAAAGCAGAAAACGCCCATCTGTGCCAAGAAACAATCTAGGACACCTGTGTTTGTGACCACTTATGTGCTTCTCTTGGCTCAACTTGCATCTAAAATGACCAAGAAAGTTATTACCACCAAAGAAACAAGAACTTAAGAGTGTTGTGGCAGTACTGCTTTATTTTTCCACCAAGAATGTTAGTCACTGACCCTGAAATATATTACCAGAGAATTTTAATAAAACCATTTTATTTATTTGGTCTTTTAATTTTAATTTATATGTGGTTTAAGTATATAAATAATATAATAATATAAAGCATTTTAAGAATGTAGATATGTTTTTATTTTAACAGGTAACTGACCTTTAAAAACATATTATACTTTGATAGGATATGGTAAAATATAATAAATATAATAGTTCACATTTAATATGACTCTTACCCTCAAGAAAGGAAATATATTATTCATTAAACTGTTTTTGTATCTTTGTTAATGTTTTGTTTTCCTTTAGGGGTGATGGCAGAGGAATTATCTGTTTGTTTTTACCTAAAATGTAAAATTTTATGAAGGGATATTCTATTCTTGTCTAAATCATTCAGGGGAGATTTTTTGAGTAGCTTTGTCATTCTCAAATTGGATTACTGGAAACCCTGGAGTCCATGCCAGTTGTGTATAAGACATCATAGAACAAAGTCATTTAATTGGAACACCAATTCTACTCAAAGATATACAGAGGAAAATTTAGCCAATGTACTTCATTAACAGCTCTTGATGAATTTTTTCTGGTAAATAAAATTCAAGTGAGCTATGGAAAAAGCCCTAAGTCAATGTGAATTTTAAGTGAAAATGTAAAAGTTCAAAGCAGGCTACTTCCAACTTGAGCCTCAGGGCTTGCAGCGGATGCATAAGGAGTCTCCAAAGTGTAGGTCCCAAGCCTGGGATTAGAATTCATTTGGAATGAACTTGTGAAATGGAAAGGTTCTGGATGTGGGCCACAGCCGTCCTGCCTGTCTCCCCTCATGGAGATGAGCACACAGACTGTTCCCCACTGGACATCCCTCCCACGGATGCACAGGTGCAGGACACTTGGCACCCGGGCCATCTCCTGCCCACTTCATGCCCTGTGTGGCCAGAGGCTCTGAGACCCCTGCCTGCACAGTGAGCAGCCTCGGCTGCTCCCTCAGTGGGGTGAAGTTATCTTGCATCTGTACAGTGCTACCTGGACTTTCAGTAAAGGTGTAGATGTTTCAAAACAGGGATGCCAGCAGTGTTTTTAGGTGGGGGAATCAGACACCACCATGCTCATGTTCCTGAGCTTCTCGGCATCCTGCCACATGGGCATGATGCCACATGGCAACATATCACCTTGTGGGGGCAGGCGTGTATGGGCAGGGGGACCCAGGGCAGCGTCCCACACATGCACACAGCCCAGACTCCCCTTAGCACTGCTAAATGACTTCAGCACCAAAAGGGATCATTTTCTCAGGGCTTCCATTTGAAAAATGAAGTGTTTGTGGGTGTGCCATAGAGAAATCACACCAGGAAAAGAAAAGAAGGAACCTCCCTGGGGTGCTGGCAGCCACTTGGCCAGTGTTTTAGGGCTGCTGCTCCTTACTCTTTGAGAGGCTTGTGCTCTGTATTTGTGGCTAGTTGTTAAGGTGTATCACCTTCAAAGGCTGTATTCTACTACTTTCACTGGACACTCTCTCAATTCACTTCAAGGGTCAGAGGTTAGGAGTAGGCTGAAGGCAACTTAGCTTTGTTCAGAGCTTGGCCAGGAGGCCTGAGATTGAGACCAAGGGTCTTCTATGAGCACTGTGGACAAAAGGTGCAGCCCATGTCTCTAGAACACGGGACTGGGACTGGCCATCCATGTCTCAGTTTTCTGGACACTGTGACAGAGTCCACATGCTGCTTGGCCTCACAATGGGAGCTTTTTGGCTCACAGTTTGGAGGCTGCCCACCTGCAAATGAAGGGTGTGCAGGCCAAGCTTTCTCCCAGAGCTGCAGGGCTCTGGCGCAGGCTCACCCAGTACCTGGGGCTCTGGGGCTGGTGTCTCTGTTTCACATCCACAGACCATCTGTTTCCTCATGTCTGTGCTTCTGGTTTCCACTGTCTCTTGCCTTCCTTTTCTCTACTTATGAATGTCTTGTCTCTATACTGCTCTAGGAATGTGGATGAAGACCACCTGCTTCAGAGGGCCCTCCCTGGCCAGGCAGGGCCTGAGCTGGCATGGCAAAGCCCATGACATTAGAGACCTGTCAGATGCAGAAGAGGGGCCCTGCTGAGACATTATTTCCCAAGCCATGCCTGACCCTGGACTCCTCCAGCCTCTCAGCTCCTTCCACCAGCTCTGCCAACACAATGAGACCTCAGTTGACCTCGGAATTCCTAACACCTGGCCCCCACAGAGGCCAGTCTAGGGCCCACCTGGCCTCTGCCTCACCCTCCCCACCCTGCAGAAAGGCAATAATGGCTTGACAGGCACATACAGAGGCTCTGGGCATGACCTTGACTTTCAGCAGGCTTGGATTTGGAACCCAGCTCTGTGCAGGCCAGCTGGGTGACCCAGGGCAGCTCACTTGACCTCTCTGAGCCTCAGTTCTTCCATCTGTGAAAGATGGACTAAGCTGCATCTGAGCCATCATTGGTTTGTGCAGATCCAGGACAGGGCTGGCAATGGAGCACACTCAATAGTGGTGGTGTTTAGTTTTTAAATAGACTTTATTTTTTTAGAGCAGTTCTAAGTTTACTTGAAAAATTGTGCAGTTACCGCAGTGTTCCCACCTTGTTCCTCCCCACAGCACCGAGTCTCTCCTACCATTCACACCTCACATTAGGACAGCGCATCTGTTACAATGGCTGGATTAATCCATTCTCAATACATTTACTATTAACCAAAGGGCATAGTCCTCACCAGTGTCTAGCAGGATCAGGGTTTGTAATTTTAGCCATTCTAACAGGTGCATAGTCAGATCTCACAGTTGTTCCCAATAATGTGCTTTGAAGACATTCCTTGGGTTACAAGTTACCAAGTCAGCTCAGAAGCATTCAGCCCCTTCTGGAAATGCAATGGAAGCCCTGGAAGAAATTGAGAATTTTGTAGTCAGGCCAGTGGTGGCAGGTCCCTCACCTACTTCACATTTCGTCCTTGCCATCCTTGCCTGTGGAAGGTTCTTCTCCCTACGCTCCGGACCCTGTGTGGTTGGCAGGAGGCAGAAGAAGAGACATGTCAAAGGGTATAGCACGGGCTCTGCCCCATGTGCCAGAGCTGGGGTGGCTTCCCCCTGAGCCCAGCCCGAGGCTGAACCACTATCCTTCTTGTCTTCTTCCCGGGAGACACTCGGTAAGTATTTGCTGAGTTTGTGAGTGAATGTGTAAAGGAGTAAATGAGGAAAAAAGAAGTTGGGCTTCCCACTTGAAACAAAGCCTGGAACAGACCTAAGTGACTATGTGAATGAATGAATGAATGAATTATGCACCTCCATGTGCAAATATCCGTTTCAGCCCCTTTCGATTCTTTTGGTTATATACCTAGCAGTGGGATTATTGGGTCATACGGTAATTCTATACATTCTGACCCTGTTTTCCACAGCAGCTGCACCATTTCACACTGCTACCAACAACATATGAGGGCTCCTATTTCTTCATTCTCAACATCCTCACCATCACTGGTAGTTTTCAGTTTTTTTTTTCAAATAGTACCATTTTAATCGGTGTGAAACAGTATCTCATTGTTTAATTTTTGCATTTTCCTAATAGCTAATGATGTCGAGCATCTTCTCATGTGCTTATAGGCCATTTGTATGCCTTTTTTGAGAAATGTCTATTGGAGATATTGCCCATTTTTCAATTGGTGTTCTAGTTTGCTAGCTGCTGGAATGCAACATACCAGAAACAGATTGGCTTTTAATAAGAGGGGATTTATTTTGTTAGTTCTTCAGAGGAAAGGCAGCTAACTTTCCACTGAGGTTCTTTCTTACATGGGAAGGCACAGGATGGTCTCTGCCAGCCTTCTCTCCAGGCCCCTGGGTTTCAACAACTTTCCCGGGGTTGACTTCTTTCTGCATCTCCAACGGCCTGGGCTGAGCTGCAAGTGCTGAGATGAGGAATGCCGAGCTGCTTAGGCTGTGCTATATTGCGGTCTCTCATTTAAGCACCAGCCAATTAAGTCAAACAGCAGGCACGCCTCCTAGCCTATTGCAGATGTAAATCAGCAACAGATGAGGTTTACATACCGTTGGCTCATGTCTGCAGCAACAAAACTAGGTATGCTCACCTAGCCAAGTTGACAACTGAATCTAACTACCACAATTTGGTTGTCTTTTTGTGGTTGAGTGGTAGAAATTCTTTACATATTCTGAATATTAAGCCTTTATCAGATAAATGGTTTACAAATATACACTTCCATTCTTGTAGGTTGTCTTTTTACTTTCTCGACAATGTCCTTTGATGCACAAAAGGTTTTAATTTTGGTGAAGTCCTGTCTATTTTTTTCTCTCATTGTTTGTGCTTTGGGTGAAAAGAGTAAGAAAAAATTGTCTAACACAAGATCCTGATGATGTATCCCCATGTTTCCTTCTAGGTGTTTCATAATTTTAATTCTTACAGTTATCTCTTTAGTCCAATTTGAGCTAATTATTGTATATGATGTAAGGTAGGGGTCTACTTTCATTGTTTTCTGTATGGTCAGTGTTCTCAGCACTATTTGTTGAAAAGATTATTCTTTCCTCATTGGGTGGACTTGATACCCTTGCCAAAAGTCACTTGACCATATAAATGTGAGGATCGATTTCTGAGCTCTCAATTGGATTCCATTGGTCATTATGTCTGTCCTTGTGCCAGTGCCATGCTGTTTTGGTTACTGTCACTTTGGAATACAGTTTAATATTGGAAGGAAGGTCTTAATCATCCTTACTTGTTTGCTTTTTCAACATGGTTTTGGCTATTCATATTCCATATGAATTTTTTTTTTTTTTACATGGGCAGGCACCGGGAAACGAACCCGGGTCCTCGGGCATGGCAGGCAAGCATTCTTACTTGCTGAGCCACCGTGGCCTGCCCTCATATTTCATATGAATTTGACTGGCTTTCCCATTTCTGAAAAAAGGGCCTCTGGATTTTGATTAGGGTTGCACTGAATCTGTACATCACTTTGGGTAGAATTGACATTTTAACAATATTTAGTCTTCCCATCAATGAACACAAAACATGCTTCTATTTATTTCAGTCTTCTTTAATTTCTTTAAGCAACGTTCTGTTGTTTTCTGTTTACAAATCCTTTACATCCCATATTAGATCGATTCCTATGCATTTGGTTATTTTAGTTGCTATTATAAATGGAATATTTTTCTTGATTTCCTCTACAAAATATTCGCTACTAGTGTATAGAAACACTGCTGATTTTTGCACGTTGATCTTGTTGTACTCTGACACTTTGCTGAATTTATTTGATTTGGCTTTGTTGTGGATTTTTAATTTGTAGGATCATGTTATTTGCAAATAGGGAAAGTTCTACTTCTTTCCAATTCAGATGCCTTTTATTTCTTTCTCTTGCCTGATTACTCCAGCTAGAACTCCCAACAGAGTGACGGTGATAATGGGCTCCTTGTGTTGCTCCTAAGAGGGAAAGCTTCCTGGCATTTACCTGACATTAGTGGTGGAGTTTTCATATGTGCCCTCTATTGGATTGAGGAAGTTTCCCTCTATTCCTAGTGTTCAGTTTTTATCAAGAAGTGTTGCTGGCTTTTGTCAAATGTGTTTTCTGTGCCAACTGAGATGACTATGTGTTTGTTTAATTAATTCTAATAATGTGGTGACTATATTAATTGTTTTTCTTATGTTGAACCACCCTTGCATTCCTAGGGTAAAACCCACTTGATCATTATATATAATTCTTTTAATAATCTGTTGGGTTCAGTTTGCTAGTGTTTTCTTTAGCATCATTTAGTTTATACTTTTTCTTGGCCACACAGAAATTTCTAATTTTCATGGAGACAAGAGTCAATTTCTTTTTCATCTATGACTTAGGAAGTCATGTCTTTTATTGGAAGTTCTTCCTCACTCTAGATAATTTCAACATTTATAACCCTCCCTTCTAAGAAAGTTAGTCCTATTCATTCGGTTGCTTCTCACAAAATAGAACTATTATAAGTTTCACAAATGAATAAACAGTATAAATCTATTTATAGTAATATAATTAAATATTTATAAGACATAAATGTACAAGGTTCCTCAATGAGCATAGTATTCCCATAATTTTTTGGTGTTTGTTGTTGTTGTTGTTGACTCTAATCTATCTGGAATTTATATTTCTATGTAATGTGAGGCAAGGATATGCCTTTACTTTTGTCATATGGATAACTATTTGTCCTTATATCATGTTTCTGTACACTCTGAAATTCTTGTCTTGAAGCACCACATTTATCAGAAACCACCTGATTTTTGCATGTGTTTGAGTGTTCTCTATGCTGTTCCATTAATTCATTTGTACTTTCCTCTGCCAATTCCACTTGGTTTGAATTATTAAAACTCTATAGTGCATTTTGATAACTGGAAGGACATATTAATCATATTATTCTCCAATTTTTCCAGGTGAGCTGTAGAATCAGCTTCGATGTCTTCAATAGTCCCATTTATTTTTGTTTTTTCTTTGAGACTTTGCAATTTACAGGTGCACATGGGTAGTAGGGTGCCCTTCCACCCTGAGAGCTGCCCCCACTCACCCGGGGCACCGGGGTCTCTGTGCACCTCTCCACACATCATCTTTCCTGGCTCCCCACTGGTTGGGGGGCTGCCCCACCGCCTTGCTTCCCCGTGTCCCTCCTGGTGGCCCTGTGGAGAGACTTGATCCTCCACAGTCCCCATCATGACCTTTGGGACTCCCTCCTCCTGGCCCCTCCCCAGGCATCCAGGCCCAGGAAGACCCACCCAGGCACCATCAGTCCGATTGGTCTGTTCATCTGTTCATTCTCCCCGGGAGGGCCAATCTCTGTGCTGGGGGTCCTGTTCCCAGAGGCTTCTCCCAGACAAGGCCCAAGGATGTGATGTTTCAGGAAAGCAAAGCAGCTTTCCAAACAGGGCCGGCCCCCAGGGATGGATGCCAGGCCAATGTCCCTGCTCCCACAAGCTCGAGGCAGGACTCTAGCCTGAGGCCACATGCCTCCCCAGGGACCCATGCTTTTTTTTTCTGGGGAGAGGAGGATGCACAAGGATATGCTGGAAGCCAAGCAGTCTACACATGCAGGGACAAAACACCCAGCTATGGGACTGGACTGGATCTCTGTGGAAGGTGCCTCCAAGAACAGGAATGGGAGGGAGAGCCTCTCCAATGCCCCACTAGACAGGGCCCCCCTGGGGCTGCCCTTCCACCCACGCCCCATTCCCAGGGTTAATGCCACCATCAAAGGCTACAACCAAAACAGAGGCACAACACCTAGGTGGCTTCTTTGAATTTGTGGGGCCACCTCATTTGAGTGTACTACTCTGGCCCATTTATTTACCTAGTGACAAGAAAACCTGCTAGCTTTGAGTGGGGACTGGAATAAGAAGAGGCCCTGTAACAGGTTCAGTCTGCTGTGCAAGCTGCCCTGCCACTTGAGCCGTATGATCCAGCAGATCCAACAGTGCTGGAAGTGGCAGTGGCAAATAGGGATGCTGTCTGGAGTCTTTGGCAGGCCCCTATAGGAGAATCACATACCAGACCCTTAGGATTTTGGAGTAAAATCTTGCCTTTCTCTGCAGATAACTACACTGCTTTTGAGAAAGAGCTTTTGGCCTACTACTGGGCCTAGTTAGAGACCACATGCTTAACCATGGGACCTGAGTTGCCTATCATGAGCTGGGTGTCATCTGACCCACAAGCCAAAAAGTTGGGAGTGCACAGTAGCACTCCATCATAAAGTGGAAGTGGTTTATATGACATAGGGCTCGAGTAGGCCATGAAGGTACAAGAAAGTTACAGAAGGAAGGGTCAAACATGCCCGTGGCCCCCCCACATACCACACGACCTTCTCTTTCCCAGCCTGTAGCTATGGCCTCAGGGGAGTTCCCTGCCATCAGCTGACTGAGGAAGAGAAAACTCAGCCTTGGCCTGTAGATGGTTCTGCACAATATGCTGATACTATCCGAAAGTGGACAGCTACAACATTATAGCCCCTTTCTAGGATGTCCTCAAAGGACAGTAGTGAGGGGAAAGCCACTGAGTGGGCAGAACTCCAGCATGCATTTGGTTGTTCATTTTGGTTGGAAGGAGAACTGGCTGGAGGTACATCTGCATACTGGCTCATGAGCCATTGCCATGTTACTGGATGATCAGGGACTTGGAAGGAATATGATTAGAAAATTGTGACAAAGAGGTCTGGGAAGACCTTTCTGAATTGATGAAAAATACAAAGAAATCTACATCCCATATGAAAGCTTCCCAGAGAGGGACTTCAGAAGAGGAAGATTTTAATAAGCAAGTGGGTAAGATGACCTGTCCCTATGGATACCAGCCTGCCTCCTTCCCCAGCTACTCCCGCCATTGTGCGATGGGCTCACGAACAGGCATGAAATTATGCATGGGCTCAAAAACATGGAATTCCACCTCAAGGCTGACCCAGCCAGGCCACTTCTGAGTGCCCAATCTGCCAGCAGCAGATACCCACATTCAGTCCCTACTATGTATGGCACCACTCCCCAAGGTAATCAGCCTGCTACCTTGTAACAGGTTGATGACATTGGATCACTTCCATCATGGATGGGGCAATGATTTGTTCTAACTGAAATGGACACATACTACAGATGTGGGTTTCCCTCTCCTAAAAGCAATGCTTCTGTCAAAACATTAATCTATGGACTTACAAATGCCTTATCCACCATCATGGTATTACACACAGCATTGCTTCTGATCAAGGACCACCTATGGCTAAAGAAGTCTAGAAATGGGCACATGCTCATGGAATTCTCTGATTATACCATATTCCCCATCATTCTGAAGTAGCTGGATTGATAGAATGGTGGAATGCCCTTTTAAAAACTCAATTACAGGTGAGATGGGGGGAGAATTCAACTTCCCCATTTGGAGAACTCCTGATATTCTCACAAGCAGTGGGGACAACCAAATTAATAGGCTGAACCCTCAAACTTGGAGTTTGTTCATATGGAACTTATTCCTGCAGAGCCTGAACTGAGCCTACTTAAAATTAGGCCCAAGACCTCAGTCTCTCTAAGCACAACTTTGTAAGTGAAATCACATGCCCTTTCCCCTATGTGGGACATGATCCAGGGGTGAAAATCTCCCTGGCGATGTGGGAGATGACTCCCAGGGATGAATGCAGACCTGCCACCATGGGATCAACAATTCAATCCTGACCAAAAGGGGGAAAAGAACTGTAATTAATAAAGTATCAGTGGCAGAGAGAATTAAAATGGAGTTGAGAGGCCACTCTGCAGGCTGCTCTTATGCAAGCTTCAGGTAGAATTTGCTACCTTTTATAACCTGTCAACCCCCATTCCTGCCAATCCTAAAGAATACCAAGAGGAATATATAAGATTCCACAAGGGTTCCATGCATTAGAGTAACTTTCCAGAAATCTACAACTCCCAGATGGGTCCCTGGTCAGATAAGTCCTGAAATCTACCCTAGCCTTTCCAGAACATCAGACAGCTCCATCTCCCTATTCAATATTAGTGAAAACCCTTCCAATATGAAAAATTTAGAACTGCCAAAGCCCAAACACTCCTAAAGAGAGATATGGAAAGATCAAAGGTGATGGCAGAGTTATACAGAGAAGAAAGGATTTAATAAATGAATATGAATGCTGAATCATTAAGCTGATATCTCTTTTAGTCTCCAGTAGTTGAGAGTAGCTAGAAACAAAAACCTAAAATTGTGAAAATGTAACCCATGTCAAACTCTGAAATATGTTCTACAACTAATTGTGGTACTGTGCTTGAACGTCATGCTTTTGTATATATGTTATTTTTCACAAAAAAGGCAAAAAAGTCAATTGTTTTGATAAAAAAATATTTAAGCCCTCTAGCCTGCTATATTCTAGAGAGCTAGAAGGAAAATCTGAGAGAATCATAAGGTAGCCCATGATAAATGCTGGGATTGCTCCTGTAACTTTGTGTTGAAGAGTGCTTTGAAAACTATTGCTTTTTTATTTCTTTGCTTTGTATATTTCTTATACTATACAATAAAAAAAGTTAAAAGCCAAGAAAAAAATTTTAAAAAAATTTAAAAGTAGTATTACATCAAGGTTAAAAAAAAGTATTAGGCCTAAGATTCACCCCCAGAGAACCTCTTTTCATGTTCAGATGTGGCCTCTCCTTCTCACCCAACATGGCAAGCAAACTCACTGCCTTCTCTACATGGGACATGACTCCCAGGGGTGTAAACCTCCTTGGCAATCTGGGACAGAAATCCTAGAATGAGCTGGGACTCAGCATCAAGGGATTGAGAAGAACTTCTCAACCAAAACGCGGAAGAAAGAAATGAGACAAAATAAAGTGTCAGTGGCTGAGAGACTTCAAACAGAGTCGATTGGTTATCCTGGAGATTATTCTTACACATTATATAGATATCCCCCTTTTAGAGGCTATAGGGAAGTGCCTGAAACTGTAGAGCTGTGTTTCTGTAGTCATGTTTCTTGAAGATGATCATACAGCTTTCACAATGTGACTGTGTAATTGTGATTACCTTGTGCCTGCTGCTCCTTTTACCTATGGTATGGACAGAGAAGTAAAACATATGCACTAAAAGTAAACAAATAATACAGGGAACAAATGTTAAACTTAAAAAATATATATACTGGATAGATGGAAATACTAGTGGTCAATGAGAGGGAGGGGTAAGGGTTATGGTATGTATGAGTTTTTGTTTTTTTCTCTATTTCTTTTTCTGGAGTGATACAAATGTTCTTAAAATGATCATGGGGATGAATATACTACTATGTGATGACACTGTGAGCCACTGATTGTACACCATGTATGGAGTGTTTGTATGTTAAGAATGTATGTGCTTATACATTGTATCCATAAAAATAGAATGAGAAAAAAAAACTCAATTACAGGGGGTGCAAGGGTAGTTCAGAGGTAGAATTCTCACCTGCCATGCACAAGACCAGGGTTCCATTCCCAGAAGTGTACTTTCCCCTCACCAAAAATTTATTTTTCTTTTTCAACAAATGGTGCTGTAATAACAGGGTACTCACATGGTAAAAGAATGTAATGCAACAACACCATACATCATACAAAAAACCAAACACACAAAAACCTCAGTTATGGCACCAACTGGGTGGCAATACCTTGCAGGGCTGGGGCAGTGTTCTCCAGGAGGCTGCACATACTGTGAATCGGCATCTTCTCTATGGTGCTGTTTCTCCCATAGGCAGGATTCGTGGGTCCAGGAATCAAGGGGTGGAAGTGGGAGTGGCACCCCTTCCTAGGATCTACTAGAAAAAGTTTTGCTTTCTGTCCCCATGACCTTAAGCTCTACTGGTCTACAGGTTTTAGTTTCAAAAGGAGGAGTGCTTCCATCAGAAGACAGAACACCACACCTGACCACTTTGGACTCCTCCTGTCTCTGAGTCAATAGTACTCCCTGGGCTGACTGATCCTGATTTTCAAGGGGAAATAGGACTGCAACTAAACAACAGAGGTAAAGAAGAGTTTGACTGGAATACAGGAGATCCCCTATCTATTAGTACCACCAAGCCCTGTGATTAAAGTCAATGGAAAAGTACAACCCAACCCAGGTAAGACTACTAATAACCCAGAAATGAAGGTGTGGGTCACCCCATCAGGCCAAGAACCACAGCCAGCTTTGGTGCCTGGAATGGGTAGTGGAAGAAGGGAATGATAAATACAAGCTAAACCACATGACCCATTGCAGAAATGAGAGCTGGAAAGGCTACAAGTGTGTCTTCCTTGTTTTATTATGAATACGTTAGTATGTGTACATAAAGCAAATACCTTTGTTTTTCCCTATCTTGTCACCTCACCATATAACGTGTTTTATTAGTTTTATGTCATTGTATTTCAGATACAGGGTATCAAGTTCAGGAGTGAATATTACCCAAGGACTTGCAAACTGTTCTGGGGAAAGGGTTAGTAAATTTCCAGTTGTACACAGGACAGCTCAACCATGTTAGGTGAAAGTATGACTGTTAATTGTTTTTATTTAGAAAGAAAATATGGTTTATGGAGATGTGTTTGGCACGTTGATAAGGGGTAGACTGTGATGGTAAATATCATATGTCAACTTGGCTGCTCATGGTATCCAAATATTTGGTCAAGCAAGCTCTGGCCTGATGGTGACCATGAGGGTATTTCATGGATTTAGATCATCAGTTGACTGCATCTATGGCTGATTGCATCTACAATCAACAAAGGAGACTGCCTTCAGCAATAAATCTCATCTAATCAGTTGAAGGCCTTGAAGGAAGAACTGTGGATTTCAGCAGTCAGAGAGAATTTTCACCTCTTCCAGCCCACCAGCTCTACTGCAGAATTTATTCAGGGGAATTCCAAACTTGCAGCCTGACCTAAAGAATTTGAACTTGCCAATTCCCACAGTCACGTGAGCCAGTTCCTACAATAAACCTCATATCATGTACATACATATAGAGATATATAGATACACATAATTATACAATCCGGTTGGTCATTTCCCTGGAGAGCCCTGATGGGGGGAAAGGAGGGACCAGAAGATGCTTCACAAAGCTAGTGAAGGTGAAGCTGAGCCTTGAGGATGAATGAAATTCTGCATGCCTGAGCAAGGTGGCTAGAAAGAATTCCTTGGAAAAAGAACAGCTCAGGCAGTGGCATGAAGGTGAGAAATCACATCCTATTCAGGCTACAGAAAAATCTCCTGAACTACTGGGGCTGGGAAAGGGGAAGTAAGGGTGAGTTCAGCTGGGGTGCAAGACACCCAGAAGGGAACTCCAGAACAGCTGGAAGCAGCCAGAACAGCAAAGTGATGCACAAAAGTCAGAAAAACACGCTTCCTCTCTGGGCAAGGCAGTGCCACCCTTACCTGTAGATGCAGGAGCACACGCTGGATGGACCACCAACCAACCAGTCCTCACAACTGCATCACCCCAGCCCTGGACCAGGGTCACATGGGAAAGGGAAGGCACAGGGAGGGGCAGGGATGGGACATGGAACAGGATGGGGCCAAGGCAGTGAGGGGCGAGGGGTGGGATGACAATCCTTGCAGATAGGGGACATGGGATACAGAAAGGACACAGTGCAGGAAGGGAACGTCAAAGCTCACAATGAGACAGAGAGGGGCACCACGTGGGGGACAATGAGACAGGACCCTCAGAGGCAGGATGCAGTGCTACCCATGCCTGCTACGTTTACCTGACTGCTGTGTGATCATGCTCAAGATAAGACCCAGCATCCAGGGTCACATGTGTCCTAAGAGATGGAGCTCACACCAGCTTCCATACAAGTCCAGCTGCCTGTGTGTTCACCTGGAGCCCAGAGGCATGACCCTGCGCTGGCCCTAGGATGCCATGGCACATTCTGGGCCAGCTGGCTCCCTGCTTTCACAGTTACCTCCCTTAGCTGAGTCAGAGGGCTCCCCCCATAGACCATGCCAGAATGCCCACATGTGCCTCCTTCCAAGAGTCATGCAGACCTGAGTGGTCAACAGAGGTGGCTGAGCAGCCACAGCTGCAGGTCCAGCCCACATGCTTTTCAGTCTGTTGGTCCCATGTCGGCTTTTGCCACCCACCTCGTTCCTATCCCTGACCCTCCTGTGGTAGGAGCCTGCACACGGGGAAAAGACAGGATGCTGGTCACAGCCAAGGACCCTGGTCCTCCCCTGAAGTGCCCTCACCCTCCCTATTCTTCATCCGGGTCTTCCTGGACCCAACAGCATCTCCACACCCCTTTTCCCTGAAGCCACCACCAAAAGAGACAGTCCCCAGGGGGCAGCGCAGCCACCTGCTCCCCATGGCCCTCATTCCAATGCCACTGTCCCTTGGTAGATGGCTGTAAGGTGTCAGCAGGCCACAACCCAACCTGGAAGGGAGCATCTCAGGACTTCTCCCAGAATGCTAATTCTCAGCATGATGGAGGTGGAGTGGAAGCAGACTGAAATATCCAAAATGCCACACAGACCCACCTTTGGGTCCTACTCAACTGCATTCAGAACAAGCAAAGTATTTAAATCAAACAACTAACGTCTCCCTACCAGGTAATCCAAATTCTTCTCAGCAATCACACAGCATGAAAAAATCAGGAAATGCACAGAAGACAGTAGTTTGTTAGCAGAGAGGACACCAAAGTTCCCAAAGGCTGAACTGTCAGCAATGAAGAAAGCACAGTTTGTTGAGTCCTAGAACATCAGGGCAGGAGGGAAAAGGGAGGCCTGCATAGCTTGGAAACAAGTAATTGTCACATTTATTTTGAAATTACAAAACCTTCAAAAGGAGGCATGAACGATGTTTGTCAAGAGGAAGGTTGTCTGCAGGCTCAGAAAGAGCATCCTGGTGGGAGGAAGCAGCCCAAGAGCCAGCTCCAGGCAGGCATGAGCAGAGCCTGTGCAGAGACTCCAGGCCAGGTGGGCAAGGGGAGACATGAGGCCATCCCCACCCGACAAACGTTTCTGAACCAAACAAACAGGGCCTGGACAAACAGAGCTTGATTCTCATGGTGAAAGGAGAGAGAACACAGTTTGAATGAGCTTTGTGAAAGACAAAGGAGTGAATGGCGAGACACAGGCAGACACCACGGAACACGGGCCGGGAGATGCCAAATACAAGCCCCCATATGCAGCCACACCAGGGGTTCGGCAGCTATAGGACAGAAGAGGTACTCCATCCCTGATCAGGAAGCCTCCACCTCTTCTGAAAGTACAACCCACTCATCACAGCAACTGGGGCACTGTGCTAATAAGCTTCTCAGGGGCAGTAGTGTCCATGTTGTGGGGCTGGGGTTCTTGTGGCCACTTTTCCCCAGGGACTTGGGCATCTGCGTAGAGATGGTATTTAGGTGGTGAGTCTAGGTGAGGCTCTGCAGGGCATGTGGCAGGAAGGAGTGAAGAAAGAGGGCCAGAAGGCTGCAAAGGAGGAGGGCCAGAAGGCCAGCTCCAGGAACCTCAAGCCAGAAGATCTTTGCAACAAGCACACAATAACAAGTGCTGGCAAGGATGCAAGGAAGAGCTGGCAAGGATGTGGAGGAACTGGAAGCACTGCTGGTCAGGATGGAAACTGACACAGCAGCTGAGGATATGCTGTGCAGGTCCTTGGAGGTTAAGCATCGAGTTAGCAAATGACCCAGCAATTCCACTTCTGGGCACACATCAAGAGAAATGAAAATGTACATCCATGCAAAAACTTCTCCACCAATGCTCACAGCAGCACTATTCATAACAGACAGAAAGGGAGACAACCCAAATGTCCACAAGCAATCCGTGCTGTCTCCCTGCGTATAACAGAGCACTGTGCATCAATGAATGGCGTGAAGTACTGAGGCCCATGTGCTCACACAGAAGGGCCCGAGGACCCCGAGCTCAGGGACACAAGCTGGACACGAGCCAGATGCGGAGGGCCAAGGGCTGCAAAGTTCCATTTATATGCAACATCCACTACAGGCAAATCCACAGAGCTGGAGCACGGGGCCATGGCTGTCAGGGCCCGTGAAGAGCAAGGATTACCAGTGATGACTAAGGGGTCTAGGGTTCCTTTAAATATCTTTCAAAATCGTGGTGTTCGCTGCACAACTCTGTGACTATGGACCTACATACTCCAAATGGGTGCCAAGTAGAGTATTTGAATTTTATCTCAAAAAGGTGCCACCTCTTTCATCAATGGTAACAGATGTACTGCACCAATATTACAGCTCAATACTGCGGCATAAGGAGTATGGGAGGATTTGGGTTTTTTTTTTCTTCTTATTTCTGTTCTGGAGTAATAAATATGTTCTAAAGATGATTAGGGGATGTGTGCTGGTTTGAAATGATGTATGTACTCTAGAAAAGCCATGTTTTAATCCTCATCCCATTTTGTAAAGGCAGCCATTTCTTCTAATCCTATTCAGTATAGTATGTTTGAAACTGTCATCAGATTATCTCTCTAGATATGTGAGTTAATCAAGAGTGGTTGTTAAGCTAGATCAGGTAGAGGCATGTCTCCACCCATTTGGGTGGGTTCTGATTAGTTTCTGACACCCTGTAAAAGAAGAACCATTTTGGAGAAAGCTAGAGATTTCTGAGAGAGCAGAGAACAACACAGTCACAAGAAGCATAGAGTTTACCAGCCAGTGATCTTTGGAGATGAAGAAGGAAATTCCTTCACTTTGACTGTGTTCACCATGTGCCCTTCCACTGGAGAGAGAAACCCTGAACTTTACTGGCCTTCTTGAACCAAGGTATCTTTTTCTGGATGCCTCCGATTGGACATTTCTATAGACTCGTTATAAATGGGACATTATCTTGGCCTTAGAACTGCAAACTAGCAACTTACTAAATTCCCCTTTTTAAAAACCATTCCATTTCTGGTATATTGCATCTGGCAGCTAGCAAACTAGAACAGGATATATGTTCAACTACTGATGATATTGTGAGCTACTTACTGTATACTTCAGATGGTTTGTGTGTTTCATGAATATATATCAATAAAACTGCATTAAAAGAAAAAAAAGTAGAGGGGCCGACAGTCTTAGAGGCTGTGAGAGCTCAAAGGGGCAGGACCAAGAGCTGGCAGCAGGTCTGTGGGCAGGTAGGTCCTAGAGGACCCGCCATGACAATGGTAGAAGCTGGGGGAGAAGAAGGAAGACAGCAAGCACAGGGACAACCTTCCATGAGGTGCTGCTGGAGGAGAGATCTGGAAGATGGGATCACAGCTGGAGGGGCATAAGGGGGACAGAGGGTCTCCAGTGTGGTAGACACTGTAACTTGCCCAACGCTGTTAGGTACGATCCAGTAAGAAGGCATAGCTGTGACTTCCAGGCCAAGACGGCAGCTTAACAAGGGACAAATTTTAGTTCTTCCTCCCAAACAACTACTAAATAACCAGAAACAGTACAGAACAGCTAATGGGGCCACATCAGTGACCGGACACACAGCATACCCCAGTCTGGACCAGCTGGACTGGCTGTGAACCCCCCAGAACTGTGAGTTCCCCAAGCAGCAGCAGCCAGCACCCCTCCCCCACAGGCTGCTTCCCAGAGTGGAAAGGAAAGAGAATTTACCAGCAGCAGGGGCTGAGCACAATCAAACGCCAATTGTGGAAATAATGAACAAATTCTGACTACTAAAAATAGGCCCCCAGCTCAGCTGAACCTTGTCAAAGCAGAGGTTGCTCATTTTTGCCCCAGTGCCAAGGAGGCAGGGCTGACAGAAAAAGAAAAGAAGGAAACAGAGGTTTTTATAGCTGTGTTTCTACAGAGGCTTGACTGCCTTTGGGTACAGCAGCAGGGCTTCTCAGGCTGCAACGGCCCCAGGCATAGGCAGAAACAAGCTTGTTTGAGGGCTTGTCTGGAGCCTATACCTTCCCCAGGGGAGGGGTGAAGCCCAACTCAGGTGGAATCCCTCCCTCAAGGAATTCAGACACCATAGCTTGGTAATTTGAACCCATTAAAACCATCCTACACTGTCTCCTCTGTCTCCACCATGCCCCCAGCAGGGAGAGTCTGCCAAAGTAAAAGGTACCACATCATCTTATGCTGGTGGGACCTGCAGGCAGACAAGCACCTCATACTGGGCAGGATAAGAAAAACAGCCCACAGAATTCACAGGAATGTCTTTCAACCTGCTGGGTCTCACCCTCAGGAAAAACTGATGCAGGTGACTCTTTCCTCCTTACAGGAGGCCAGTTTGGTCTGGGAAAATATGGCTGGGGTCTATAATACCTAAGTAGACCCTCCTAAGTGTGTGTGGGGAAGGCACCATACAAGCAGGGCAAGAAACAAGAAAACAAGAACTGAAAAATTCTCCTCTGTTAAACAAAACTTAAGCTAGAGGTCCAGATAAAGCTGAACTGAATGTCAAAGAACAGAAAGACAACAAATTCATCCAACAAGAAAACCCTAGGTAAAAGAAGTGAAAGCAATCTCCAGAATAAACTAATTAAGATAATTAAATGCCTAGACACCAGGAAAAAATAACAAATCACACTAGGAAAATTGAAGATATGGCCCAGTCAAAGGAACAAACCAACAATTCAAATGAGATACAGGAGCTGAAACAATTAATTCAGAATATATGAAGAGACATGGAAAACCTCATCAAAAACCAAATCAATGAATTGAGGGAGGATATAAAGAAGGCAAGGAATGAACAAAAAGAAGAAATCAAAAGTCCAAAAAAACAAATCACAGAACTTATGGGAATGAAAGACACAGTAGAAGAGATGAGAAAAACAATGGAAACCTACAATGGTAGATTTTGAGAGACAGAACATAGGATTAGTGAACTGGAGGATGGAACACCTGAAACCCAGCAAGAAAAAGAAAATATAGGGGAAAAAATGAAAAAATATGGGCAGGAACTCAGGGAATTGAAAGACAATATGAAGCACGTGAATATATGTGTTGTGGGTGTCCCAGAAGGAGAAGAGAAGGGAAAAGGAGGAGAAAAACTAATGGATTAAATTATCACCGAAAATTTCAACTCTTATGAAAGACTTAAAATTACAGATCCAAGAAGTGCAGCATACCCCAAAGAGAATAGATCCAAATAGATGTACTCCAAGACATTTACTAATCAGAATTTCAGATGTCAAAGAGAAAGAGAATCTTGAAAGCAGCAAGAGAAAAGCAATCCATCACATACAAGGGGAGCCCAATAAGACTATGCATAGATCTCTCAGCATAAGACTATGCATAGATCTCTCAGCAAAAACCATGGAGTCAAGAAGACAGTGGGATGATATATTTAAATTACTAAAAGAGAAAAACTGCCAACCAAGAATTCTATACCCAGCAAAACTGTCCTTCAAAAATGAGGGAGAAATTAAAACATTTTCAGAAAAAAAATCACTGAGAGAATTTGTGACCAAGAGACCTGCTCTGCAAGAAATACTAAAGGGAGCATTAGAGATAGATACTAAAAGACAGAAGACAGAGGTGTGGAGAAGAGTGTAGAAAGAAAGATTATGAGTAAAGGTAAAAATAAGGAAAATTAGATATGACATATAAAATCCAGAAAGCAAAACAGTAGAAGAAAGTACTACTCATGCAGTAATAACACCAAACGTTAATTAAACGTTGATTAAACTCCCCAGTCAAAAGACATAGTCTGGCAGAATGGATTAAAAAACAGGACCCATCTATATGCTCTACTCAAAGGACGTGATGGCAAGGACACAAATGGACATTTTCACACCAATGTTTACAGCAGCATTATTTACAATTACCAAGAGATGGAAACAGTCAAAATGCCCATCAACAGATGAGTGGCTAAACAAACTGTGGCATATACATACAATGGAATATTATGTAGCTGTAAGACAGAATAAAGTTATGAAGTATGTAACAACATGGATGGACCTTAAGGACATTATGCTGAGTGTGATTAGTCAAAAACAAAAGGACAAATACTGTATGGTCTCACGGATATGAACTGACATTAGTGAATAAACTTGGAATATTTTATTGGTAACAGAGACCATCAGGAGATAGAATAGGGTAAGATGTTGGGTAATTGGAGCCGAAGGGATACAGATTCTGCAACAGGACTGAATATAAAACCCCAGAAATGGACAGCATAATACTACCTAACTGTAATGTAATTATGTTAAAACACCAATGAAGCTGCATGTGAGAATGATCGAGGGAGGAGGGCTGGGGGCATACATGAAATCACAAAGAAAGACGATAAAGATTGAGATGGTATAATCTAGGAATGCTTAGAGTGCACAATGATAGTGACTAAATGTACAAATTTAAAAAGTGTTTTTGCATGAGGAAGAACAAAAGAATGTCATTACTGCAGGGTGCTGAAAATAGATGGTAATTAATATTTTAAAATATCAACTTATGTATGAGACAAGCAAAAAATGCTCATTTGGTAGAAAATTTATATTTTGACTAGTGCATCTCCTAATATAGCTTATGTAGATAGTTGGTTGAACACCATAAGTTCATGAAACCTTGGGTAGGACATGAGATTTTGTTGGTTTGTCCAGGTGATGCCCCAATGAATCCCAGAGTGATTTGATCAGTGAGTGGGAAAGTATTTGCAAAGTCTCCTTCGGGGAATGGTGAGAACGGGGGAAAATTCAACCTCCCCAAGTTGAATTCTTGATATTCTCACAAGCAGTGTGGACAACCAAAGCTATAGGCTGAGCCCCCAGTCTTGGGGGTTCTTCATATGAAACTTAACCCCACAAAGGATAGGTCAAGCCTACTTAAAATTAGGCCTAAGAGTCACCCCCAAGAGAACCTCTTTTGTTGCTCACATGTGGCCTCTCTCTCCAGCCAACACAAGCAAACTCACCACCCTCCCCAGTCTATGTGGGACATGACTCCCAGGGATGTGGTTCTTTCTGGCAACGTGGGACAGAAACCCCAGAATGAGCTGAGACTCAGCATCAAGGGATTTAGAAAACCTTCTCGACCAAAAGGGGGAAGAGTGAAATGAGACAAAGTGTCAATGGCTGAGAGGTTCCAGAGTCAAGAGGTTATCCTGGAGGTTATTCTTACACATTAAGTACATATCACCTTGTTATTCAAGACATAATGGAGAGGCTGGAGGGAACTGCCTGAAAATGTAGAGCTGTGTTCCAGTACCATGTTTCTTGATGATGATTGTATAATGATGTATCTTTCACAATGTGACTGTGTGATTGTGAAAACCTTGTGTCTGATGCTCCTTTTATCTACCTTGTCAACAGATGAGTAGAACATATTGAATAAAAATAAATAATAGGGGGAACAAATGTTAAAATGAATTTAGTTTGAAATGCTAGTGATCAATGAGAGGGAGGGGTAAGGGGTATGGTACGTAAAATTTTTTTTTCCTGTTTTCATTTTATTTTTCTGCTGTCTTTTTATTTCTTTTTCTGAATTGATGCAAATGTTCTAAGAAATGATCATGATGATGAATATGCAACTATGGTGATATTGTGAATTACTGATTATATATGTAGAACGGAATGAGCATATATTAACAGTGTTTGTGTTTCTTTCTTGTAATTTTTTTAATTAATAAAAAATTAAAACAAAATATCTAAGCCCTCTAGCCTCCTATGTTATGGAGAAGCTAGAAGGAAAAATATGAGAGGATTGTATGGTAGCCCATGGCAAACTCTTGGTTCTACCCTGTAATTACTTGTTGAAGAGTGCTTTGAAAACTATTGATTTTTATTTCTTTGCTTTGTATATATGTTATACCATACAATAGAAAAGTTAAAAATAAAAAAATTAATATCTCTTTTAGTCTCCAGTATCTTAGAGCAGCCAGAAGTAAAAACCTGAAATTGTGGAATTGTAACCCACGTCAAATTCTGAACTATTTTCTACTACCAATTGTGGTGCTGTGCTTTGAAATTTATTTCTCTTTTGTATATATGTTACTTTTCACAAAAGGAAGGAAAAAAGTCAATTGTGATGATAAAAAACTATTTAAGCCTTCTACATCCTATATTCTGGAGAAGCTAGAAGGAAAAATCTGAGAAGATCATATGGTGGCCCATGACAAATCTGGGATCTGTCCTGTAACTATTTGTTAAAGAGTGCTTTGAAACCACTGCTTTTTTATTTCTTTGCTTTGTATATATGTTATGCTATACAATAAAACAGTTTAAATAAATAAAGACTAATAGGGGGAATAAAGATTAAAATATATTGGGTAGATGGAAATACTAATGGTCAGCGACAGGGAAAGGTAGGGGGTATGGTATGTGTGAGTTTTTCTTTTTTTCTTCTTTTTCTGGAGCAATACAAATGTTCTAAAAAATGATCATGGTGATAAATACACAACTATGTGATGGTATTGTGAGCCACTGATTATACACCATGTATAGAATGTATGTTAAGAATGTTTGTGTTTGTAAATTTGTAAGAATGTTTGTGTTTGCAAGTTGTTATCAATAAAAATATTTAAAAAGAAGAAGGCATAGCTGGCCATGCTGGAGAGAGAGCAGCATCTGCCATGGATGCCCACGTCCACTTCCTCATCTGGGGCAGCCCCTACATGTCCCAGGACAGGTCCCAGTGGGGTCCCACAAGCTGAGTTCCAGAGTGGGGTCCCAAAAGTAGGTCCCCAGGTGGGGTCACATGAGCAGAGTCATGGCAGAGTCCCACAAACAGGTTTCCCAGGTGGGTTCCCAAAGCAGGGTCCCTGAACAGGGTTCCCAAATAAGGTCTCAGAGCAGGGTCCTACCTAATAAGCAGGGTTCCGGAGCAGGTCCCTGAGAAATTTTGCTTTGCTCTCCACCTATCCCAGCACTGGTCAAGTAGAGTCATAATCACCTGCTGATTCAGAGACATTCAGCCCCTTCTTGCTCCTGCAGACCCTCTCTGCCAACTACTGCTTGCTAGAACCCATTTTAAGAACTTTTATGCAATCCCCCGGTCTCAACAGAAGGTACAGACTGCTCAGGAGTTGGCTCAGCAAAAAGGGAAACCAGTTCAAAACAATCCCTTAGCTATGGGTAATTAGCAAGACAAAGAACCTGCAGGCAGACACCCAGGAGTGAGCTCTGACCAGGGAATGCGGGAACACTCACACCAAGCTCTGAAATCAGCCTCCAAAATTCACCTTTTCAATCCATTTTTAATAAAAATTTAAAGAACCGAAGGTCAGGAAACTTACTTGCAAAAAAAAAAAAAAAAACCCAGCATAGAAAGTGGACCAGTCAAGTGTGGACACCAGGCCACACTGCTGCAAGGAAATGGACAGTGCAAGCAAGTGTCTGATGTGCGGAGTTAAAAGTGGCCACCTGGCCTTCCATACAGCTTTTCCAAGGGAAGTTGGCAGGGGTGACAAAACCAGAACCTTCACAAGTGCCGCCAGCCACATACAGGCCTTGTGCCCAGGGCGACATTCAGGCAGGCTCACCAATGGGGGCAGGGATCCTCACGTCTGAGCTGAGGACCTGCAAGGCTCCTGGAGACCAGAAACTACATTTACAGTAACACTACACGGGTGCATGGGTGGTTCAGTGGTAGAATCCTCGCCTTCCATGCGGGAGACCCGGGTTCGATTCCTGGACCATGCACCTAAAAAAAAAAAAGAACAGTACAGTAACACTACAAAGTCACCTGTCCTTCCCACTCTGTTTCTCTTCCGAGTGAACAGTAATTTCCCAGCGGGTATGTGACGTGTGATGACATTGTCATTCCAATGGCTAATGTACTGTGTGCTCATGTATTTTTGTGGCTTAAAATGCTCTCAGTTTTAACTTCTAACATGATCAGTATAATAACCTACCTCAGTAAAAACTCTTTAAGGTCCTCAATTATTTTTAAGAATTTAAAAAAGGTCAAAAAGCTTAAGAAGCACTGTAGGAATAAGATATTCCACATTTCAAAGGGTTACCATACCCTACCCTACCCTCTGGGGAACACAAGGAAACAGAGAAAAGGGTGTCCCGCAGAGCAAGATGTCCTGTCTGGTCCTGGGATGTGACACAAGAAGCCATGGTAAACTTTACCTCTGAAACATTTTAACAGAGGGCCCTGCTGGATGGGGATGGGGGGTGCCCAGGAAAGACCTGCAAAACGACAGAAGCAGAAATGTCATGACTTGTGCAGAAAAGGAAAACTGTCCTTCTAGCACCACTTGTTTCTTTCAAATCCAACACTCTTCTTCCCTGGCATCATACCTCTCTGGGAAAAAGGTCATCCAAGGATCCCATACTAGAGCTTGGGTTCCTAGATGATAAAACTGGGTCAGAAAGAGTTCCTTTGCAGGCCCTAAACATGTTCAGAGAACGTGTTCATCAGTGCAGATGCACTCTGTGCAAAGGCAAAGAGGTTGACCAAACTGATCTCTGGAAAGCTATTAAAAACCAAAGAATTAAAATGTCATTTGCTCAAGAAGAATGAGGTGCTGTCACTGACAGGCATGTATCCCACAGGCACAACAAAGCTGAGCCTCAGCCCTGGACAGGTGGCCCAGGACACAACAAGGGATGGGATCACAGCAGGCTGGGGCCCAGCTGCCCAGGGGCACCTCCAGTGCCAACTTTGACTAAGCTCCACACATTAAGAAAGGTCAGTTATGGTGGATACTTGACAACTAGGCAAGAGATCTTGCAGAATTAACTGGTGTACTGCTGATGAAAACAAATGTTCCTTTTAGATGTAAACATAATGCAAAATTCAATGACACTTTTGAGAAAAAGGAAAATTCAGACAAAATGTTGCTAGAGAAAAGTAAATGAAGTTACCCATTTTAATGTCAACAGAGAAAAATGTGTGCATGCAGCTGAAACACAAGAAAAATGCCAGGACTCAGAGACAAAGATTGCTGGAAAGAATGTTTGCACAGTAAATTTCTTTTTTCTTTCAGAATAAAACATCCCATCAGACTCAAATTTCCTGACATTTTGGAGGTTTTGAAGCTACAGCTAATGGATCTGAATCATCTGAGCAAAACCATGTTACAGTGTCATGTTACTAAAGAGCCTAGAATAGAATGCTACATATATAGCACATACACATACCAGCCACTTTTTGTAGAAAATGATCAAACCTAAGACAAGATAAAGCAGCCCATGACCAAGTCAAAAGGAAAGAGTTCATCTCTGATGGGAAGCCTCACACCTGGGCAGCTGCAGGTTAAAATGAGAAAATAACCAAGGCGTGCATACCTATGTCAATAACATCACACCTAATCTGCACATGAACTCAGCTTCAGGAAACCTTCACCACCACTTACTGCCTGCAAAGAAAAGCTCGGCAAGAAACAAGAACCTTCTCCAGAAACCTAAACCACTCTTGTATCAGTAGTGCATGGCATGGAGCTGGCAGTGTACCAACCTGTTTGTGGGGAAAGCAGGGAAGGGCACGAAAAGTGCATGCCTGCACAGGCTCACGATGTGCCAGTACCTCCTTTTCCTTAAACAAGTAGGCCACTCAGAGCCGCATTCTGCCTGATTTGGGTTGGCTGTTTAGGTGCCAGCGGCAGGGTGGCACCAGGGCTGTGGCACTGAACTGGGTCAGCCCAGGCCTGCCCCTGGGGGACTCAAGTGCCCTGGGCCTCAGCTCCCAAGAGCCACGGCAGTAGCCCAGAGGGATCTGGGACTCAAGTCTGTGAGTGGGCCATGGAAGGTAAAGACCCTGGCTAGTCAGCATCCCTGCTGGGGCCCTGAAGAGTTTCCCAGCATCTCTTCTTGAATAAAGAAGGAATAGGAAGTCCACACGGGCTTGTAACAGCCAACCTTCTTTGGGAATTAAAGAGACACTAAATGACAAGGTAATGAGGGCGCCCTACCCCTGGGGCACTGCTCACTCTGGAAAGCTGGGCAGCCAGCTGGGCAACAGGGGCCAGGTAGCCAGGGGTCAGGAAGGTGTCAGCGGTTAGGGGTCAGGACTTGGGGTCAGGAGTGAAGGATTAGAGATCCTGGACTGGGGTTTGGAACTTTGCAGCATTAAAGTTGGGGTTCAAGACCCAGACTGACCCAAGACCCAGGGGCCAGGGGCTGTGGTCAAGGGTCAGAAAACAGGGGCAGTTGTTTAGGTCAGGATTTGGGGACCCTGGGAAAGGATGCTCTGTGGGGCTGATTAAGTGAATAAATAAGCTGTGGGTCATCCCTACTGGTGTCCTGGCCCAGGGCTCAGACGCTCAGAAACACCTCCACTGCCTGTGTCAACCAGTGCCCTGCTGACAGAGCTAGTCCTGCTGCTCGGTGCATGCCCTCTCTAAAAACAAAGATCGGTTTTATTATGAAGTATAACATATGTATGAAAAAACAATATATTTCAAAGTGCACTGCAACAAATAGTTATAGAACAGATTTCAGAGTTTGGTTTGGGTGTCAGTTCCACCGTTTCAAGTTTTTCCTTCTAGCTTCTCCAAAACACAGGAGACTGAAAGAAATACAAATATACCGATTCAGCAGTCATACTCATTTGTTAAGTCCTATCTTCTCTGCTATAACTCTTCCTTTTCCTTTGATCCTTCTCCCAATCTTCAGGGGTATTTGGGCTGTGCCCTAACTTCTTCATGTTGGATAATGTGGTATGGGGGAGGGAATTGGTTGATGTTCTTGGAGATGCTGGGCCCCCTTTGTCTTTTGAATGCAGTCTCGTGTCTATGTGCCACCCTTCCCCCAAAATCACCTCCTAGTAAGTTTCTAAAAGCCCTGAGTCCTTAGTTTCAGGAGAGACAGGGCCCACCAGCACATGGTTTCCAGCTCTCTCCTTCTCCCAGGAACACAGAGGGAGGCCCCAGTCCCAGCCGCTCCACTGCCTGGTCTTGCTGCAGCATCCACTCATCAGAGGGAGCTAGCATGCTTCCATCCTGGCCACCCAGCTGCATGCTCACCTGGGGCCCAGGAGGGGATGTGACCCTCATTGTCAGACAGCAGCATGCTGTAAACTTTCTTAAAAGCCAGGCCATATCCTCTCGTTACTTACTTTAAGATGATAAACCAATATATTTATGGATTCAGAGCTATCAGACACTCGAGAGGTTCGCAATTGGGATTCCTAGGGATGTCCACAGAATGGTCAAACATCACCCTTCAGCAGATAGTTTGTGTTTCACAGTTGCAAAGTCCATTCCAATCATTTAATCACCAAACGCCAATATCCCTGCTGGGTACAGAGCAGCCTTATTGTGTTATATATAAAAACACTGAGGTTAAGTGATCACTCAAGATAAGTTTTGGTGGACAGACTGCATGGCTAGACTCCTGGTGGAAGGAAGCCCAGGCCCAGACCTCTTTCTAAGGGCTGGACTAGGTTGTTTTAGCCAGAAATATTTCTGCAACTACAAGTGAATGGGGAACCTATTTTATCTGAAACTCATCATGGAAAGGGAAGTCTGTACTCCTATCTCAGCTTTGGAATATCCATCATTGTGCAGGCACCTGCTATGGGGGAGCTGCTTCACACTTCTAACCCACAGCCTGGACCCCACGCATGGAGGCCCCACCCACAGAGTCCCCCCCAGCCTGACCCTGTGCAGGGAGGCCCCACCCATAGTCACCCCCTAGCCCATAACAAGTAAAGGGAGGCCCTACCCACAGGGTCCCCCACAGCCTGGGCCCCTCTCAGGGAGGCCCTGCCCACAGGGTCCACTACAGCACAGAGTGGTGCTGGGATGCCCCGCTCGCTACATCTCAGCCCACAAGAGGCTGGAGGCACCGTGGCCTCGATGAGCCTCTGCAGCAAGGCTTCGGCCTCTCAGGACCCATCTCCTGTTTGGGTCATGTGGCACTGTGATGCTGTCCCTGGTTCTCCCATGATGCCCCACCCCACCACCGGGCACAGAAGGTGATCATCATCCTGATGGGGGCCTGGGGTCCGCTGGGCCTGGGGAGGAAGGGGCAGTGGACATGGCACTGGGGGGATGGCTCTCACCCTTTAGTGGCTGGTTTCTGGAACATGCCTTCCAGGAGGACTGGAGTGTGGACGGGCAGCTGGGCAGGGTTGGCAGGCCCCACCTGAGCACATCATCTTCTCTGCTGACCCCAGTGCTGTGTGGGGAGGGGTGACCATAAGAGGGCCTCTGGATCACGACAAGAGTGGGGAAGGATAGCCCCGTACCTCACGCCTGTAGATCAGTACTGCACCGCCACCCCCAAGCTCTCAGACCAGAAGGGTGTCGCTGCCTGTTTTGCAGGGAAATGAGAGTGGGGGTAGGGTCTCAGGGGATCTGGGGACTCTGCACCTTGTTCGAGGCCACAGAGCCCCCTTTCTTAGGTTTCAGCTGGCAGGGCATGGGACACACCCCATGTGGGTGCACCAGCTCATCTCCCCATGGTGTCCCCTCAAGCACCCCCAGACTAGGGCTGGCCACCTCCCACAATGCCCTTTGCCTGGGGACCCAACTCCTCTACCTGTGGGACAGGGCTGGCCCACCTCTCCCACGGCTGTGCACCAATTGGGACCTGTGGTGACCCGGGCACACCACCTGAGCTGGTGGTAAGGATGAGGGCTAGGCCTTCAGCTCCATGAGCTGTGGGGCTGAGTCTCCTCACGGCCTTCAGAAGGGCAGGAGAGGCTGCCTGTAGAGAGAGTGCCAGGGAGGAGGGACAGACAGGCAAACCTGGGCAAAGAGAGAAAGCCAGGGCCTCTGTGAAAACAGAGGCAGAGGAGCGGGGCAGAGCAGAGACTGCTAATTTGCTGAGCCTCAGCCCCCCTGCCTGAAGGCATGGCCCAGTGCCTGGTATGGGGGAGGTGCCCATGAGGGCCGCCTCACCCTCACCAGCACCCCCAGGGCTCCTGGTGGGCCTTGAGAACACAGGGGGCCCTGAGAACACAGGGTGGCCTTGAGAGCAGTCCCTGGGTCACCCAGGCTGCTTGTCCCCAATTTCCTGGCTGCAGTTCTGCTGAGGACACTTCTTAGACCTGGCACCTATCCCGTGGGAGGAGCACAATCAGCCCTGCCCAGGCCGTGGCTCAGACTTCTGGCCTCAAAGCTGAGGGACAATAAATTCTGATGTTTCAGCCAGCCAGTGTATGGTATCCATCAGAGCAGCACTGACACATGGAGACTCTCCCTCCTTCTTCCCTCCCTTGTCCCTCCCTCCTCACTTCCCACCCTCCTCACTTCCCACCCTCCCTCCTCTCCCTCCATCCCTCCTCTCTGTCTCACCCTCCCTCCCTCCCTCCCTCCCTCCCTTGGCCCCTCCCTTCCTCCCTCCCCAATCACTCCTACCCTCTCTCCCCTTCCCTCCTTGCCTCCCTATCCCCTCCTCTCCCTCCAGCCTCCCCTCCTCCAGGTCCCTGCAGATCCTGGACTAGATGGCAGGATAAGGAAGGGGAAGAGGCCTTGCATTGCCCCGACCATGGTTCCATGTATATGTCTGAACCCTGTGAGGTGAAAAATCTAATTTCAAATTTTGCTTCAAACAACAAACCAGTGTTGTTGTCTGTATCATTTGTTGCCATCTCATTTACTGACTAAATAAACCTCCGCCTTGGTGTCGGTGCCTTCCTTATAAGACTTAAAGGTGGGGGCCAGTTTCCACCAGGTGTCTCCAGGTTCCCGCCCCCACCCCCGGGGCCTCCTGCCCCTGAGGATGCTCCTTCAAATGCAACTATTTCCTGACATGCCCAGAGCTTCTGGATACTGTTCTGGGACCACAGCAGGATTTTGCTAAAATGCCATAAATTAATTTAGGAAAGACCCTTCCAGCCTATAGCAGAGTCTCTGGTGTCCGTCCTGAGCCTGCTGCAGACACTCTCAATGAACTGCCCTTGCTCCCTGCCCACCACCTGCAGTGCTCTCTGGGCCTTTTCATGGGATTCTGTCTGTCCCTGCATCTGTTACTGGGGCAGGCAGCTGGGGCCACTATTAGGGCCTGAGGTGTGGGTAGCAGAAGTAGCCCAGGGGGCCCTGCATGGGGGCAGCTGGAGGAGACACAGGGGTTGGACGTTGCCCAGGCCCTCGGTCACTCCTGGGGGACCCAGCCCGCTGGCTCTGAGCAGGCAGCGTGACAGGTGGGAGGGAGGTGGAGACACCCATGTCTGTAGGAAGCAGGTGAGGGCCCCACCCACCCAGGCAGCACCCACATCGGCACCAACCCCAGGGGGGTCCATGCTCACATGGAGGCTGGCCCTCGCAGCACGGCCCCCATCCCCAGCATCCCCCTGCACATTCATGGGGGGCCTGTCACACCTGCTCTATTCTATGCCTGGCCCCTTGTCGAAGTCTCTGTTCCAACACCCCAGGCAGGTGCACCCTGCCCGCGAGCCCACCTGGCCTTCCCACCATCCTGAACCCTGAGTGGAACCCAGACCCAGAGGGCACTAGTGGCAAGGGGCCCGAGCCCAGTCGGCAGGGCAGTGAAGCAAGCCAGGGCCTCCAAGGAGCTTGCCCAGTCTCACCAGGGAAGGGCCATCTAGGCTTAGGCACTGGTGAACACACCTGGCCTGGGCTTTGTTGTGGGGGGCAGATGCACGTGAATGCATAAAGAAAGGGCTCCTTGACTTGCCCTGTGGGGTATAGGGCATCCCAGGTCCCTGTCTTGTGAAGACCATTGGCACCATCAATGCTGTTCTCCGTGGGGGAAGAAGGGCTGAGGGCTGCTGCCAGTGGGGGCTGGACATACCAGTTACAGGGAGGAGCTGGGATGCTCTACAGTGAGGCCCCTCCCCAGCGTGGCCATGGATGGACTGGGATTCTGGGGCTGCAGAGAGAAGGGCCTGGTGGCCTAAGGCTGCCATAGAGGAGGGGCTTCAGCAACATGTCAGTGCACTCTGGGGACCCAACCCCAGCCTCTGTCCCTGACTCTGGGCCAGGAAGCTCCCACCCCATTTTGCATCTCTGCAGACAGAAGCTGAGCTGGGCTAAGCAGGGACAGGCCGTATCCTTCCCAGTCCAGGGAATGAAGGACGCTGCCCCCCACCTGCCCCACGGAGGAGGCCCCACCGTGCTCTGCTGGGAGGGGTGTGGGCAGTAGGGGCCATGTGGCTGTCCCATCCTGGAGGTGGCTTGGTACCCTAGAAGGATGGCCACACTGCATGCGGTGGGTGGTCAGCTGCAGTATGCCCCCGTGGAGTCATTGGGGGAATCAGGGGGCTCTTTTCAAGGACCCAGGGCTCCCCACTCCACCAGCGCCTGGCCACTGGGCCTGGCCTTCACCTGTCTCATGTCCTTCCCATGCTCAGGCCACAGAACCACCCATTTCCTACTGTGTCTAAAACTGGTCTCAAACCTCCCCGGGCACCTTACCTCATAGTGTCCCCGGGGCGCCGGAGGGTGTGGCTTGCTCATGAGGCTACCAGGGGACTGTGGGGGTTGTCAGGATTGTTGGGGGCTATGGGGAGCTGGGGGGCTGTGGCTGCAGTCAGGGTCTCCTGTAGTGGCTGTGCCCAGAGCACAAGCTGGCAGCCCAGCCGAGGGCCAGACATTGCAGCCAGGTGGGGAGCTGCGCTGGGTCAGCGAGGGGCACTCCCGGGATGACCCCCACTCCTAAATCATGTGGGGCACCTCCGAGAGGTCTCCACGAGGCAAGGGGCAAGGACTCGAGGCCCTGCAGTCCCCATGCACACCGCTCTGCATCGTGGAACCAACACAGGTGACCCTGGCATGGCAGGTGGACACGCGGGCGGCAGCTCATGGAGAGGGCAGCAGGGGGGCAGGACCTTCAGTTTCCTTTCCAACACCGGGTATCAACTGGAGAAACCCACCACGGCCTTCTGGAGCACCCACAAATCGATGTCCCGGGGAAGCTAACTAAAGCTGTGGATGCCGAGCCGCCGCCGACCCCAACACCCTGCATCTGTCCCCTTTCTCTCTGACATTCCTCGTGGGCCCCCTTGGAAGGACCTCCATCCCAGCTCCATGCGCCCCCACCCTGGGGCGCCTGCCCCTTCACTTCCCACTGTGTGTGGAAATTGGCTCCTGAATCCCCCACCACCCTGGGCAGTGCTGAGGCCGCCCTCTGAGAATCGAGTTGGTTTGGGGGGTCCCACCTGCAGGGGAGGGGTGAGGCTGCAAAGAGAGAGCCGGCAGAGAGAGAGCCGGCAGGGCAGACAGAGGCAGGGCGGGTACAGCCTAGGTGCTGGCAGGCAGGGAACAGGGGTCCAGAAAGGAGCTGAGGGAGGGTGGGGGCTGCAGCAGGGCCAGGGACAGGGGTGGGTGGACCCAGGAGAGGCCCTTGGCAGAAAGGCCTGTTGACCCAGGTCACTGCGGGCAGCTGTATCCTGAGAGGCAAGGGGGAGGCTTCCTACAGACGCTGGGGGTGCTGTCGCTTCTGGGTGAGGGGATGGCATCCCCGGGTCTGTGGCGGGGAATGCAGGGCAATCTTGAGGACAGCCCAGAAGGCTAGGGAGAGCAGGAGCAATGTGTCAGCCGCTCCAGCCACCCTGGACTGCATGGACCTGAGATCCTGCTCAGGGCCGGGCTGCCAATGCCCTGCAGACCAGAGGGTCCCAAGCATGTGAGCTGCTGGTTTCCATCACGCGACTTTCCCCCCAGTGACTTTACTCCCAGGGGGAAGAACAAAACGAGACAAAATAAAGTGTCAATGGCTGAGAGATTCGAAACAGAGTTGAGAGGTTATCCTGGAGGTTATTCTTATGCATCATCTAGATGTCACCTTTTTAGTTAAGGTGTAATGGAGAGGCTGGAGGGAACTGCCTGAAAATGTAGAGCTGTGATCCAGTAGCCATGCCTCTCGAAGATGACTGTATGATGATATAGCTCTGGCAATGTGACTGTGTGATTGTGAAAACCTTGTGTCTGACACTTCTCTCATCTACCTTATCAACACATGAGTAAAACGTATGGATAAAAAATAAATAAATAATAGGGGGAACAAATATTGTAACACACACACAAAATTCCAACACCATACTTTGAGGATTGGAAAAGCTAACTACTAAATTCATATGGAAGACCACGAAGAGCTAAAAGCATCCTAAAAAAGAAGAATGGAGTGGGAGGATTAACACTTCCTGACTTTAAAACCTACTATAAAGCCACAGTGGTCAAAATAGCATGGTACTGGCACAAAGACAGAAGCATTAACCAATAGAATCAAATTGAGAGTGCAGAAATACACCACCAACTGTATTGGTCAACTGAAGTCTGACAAGGCCCCCAAATCGTCTGAACTGGGACAAAATAGTCTTTTCAATAATAGAGCATGGAAGAACTGGATGTCTATAGCCAAGAGAAAGAAAGAGGAACCCTCTCTTACACTCTCCACAAAAATTAACTCAAAGTGGATCAAACACCTAAATACAAGAACTAGCACCATAAAGCTTCTAGAAGAACATGTAGGGAAACATCTTCAAGACCTAGCATTAGGAGATAGCTTCCTAAACTTGATACCCAAAGCACAAATAGATAGATGGGAACTCCTCAAATTCAAATGTTTCTGCATCTCCAAAGATCCTGTCAGAAAGGTGAAGAGCCAATCAATGGGAGAAAATATTTGGGAAATCACATATCAGACAAAGGTTTGATTTCCTGTATATACAAAGAAATCATACAACTCAACAACAAAAGAACAAACAACCCAATTATAAAATGGCCTAAAGATGTGAACAGACATTTTTCTGAAGAGCAAATACAGATGGCTAAGGACAGGTAATGGTGGCACAGTGGCAGAGTTCTCGCCTGCCATGCTGGAGACCCGGGTTTGATACCTAGTGCCTGCCCACGCCAAAAAAAATAAAAATACAGATGGGTCAAAAGCTATGAAGAGGACTGGTCATGGTGCCTCAGCAGGCAGAGTTCTCACCTGCCATGCCTGAGACCCAGGTTCAATGACCAGTGCCTGCCCAGGCAAAAAAATAAAAAAAGCATGGAAGAGATGCTCATTTTCATTGGCTATAATGGAAATGCAGATCAAGACTACAATGAGATACCAGCTCACACCTATTAACAAACAGGAAACTATAAATGTTGGAGAGGATGTGGAGAAAACGGGACACTTAGGCATTGCTGGTGGGAATGTATAATGGTGCAGCCAATATGGAAGACTGTTTAGTAGTTGCTTAGGAAACTAAATATCAAGTTGCCCTATGACCCAGAATAGCACTACTTGGTACATACCCAAAAGAGCTGAAAGCAATGAAAGAGCTGAAAGCAATGACACAACAGACATTTGCACACCAATGTCCACAGCAGCATTATTCACAATCACAAAAAGTTGGAAACAAACCAAATGCCCATCAACATATGAGTGGATCAACAAAATGTGGTATATATATATATATATATATGATGGAATATCATGCAGCAGTAAGACAAAATGACGTCCTGAAGCACATGACAAGATGGATGAGTCTTGAGGACATAATGTGATGAGTGAAATTAGCCAGACAGAAAAAGACAGTTACTGTATAATTCTACTTTTATGACCAGCATAAAGGTATCATCAGAGGCATATAATACAGAATACAGGGGACTTTGAGATACATAGAAGCTGGAGATGGGTAAACCATTAGCTAATGAGGTTGAACTCCAATGTAAGGGAATAGATAAGAGTGAAGGTGGTTTCCCAGTGGGTCTGTATATAATATGACCATATCAAAGATGAACAAGATTGAAAGGGGTTGTATAGGCTACGTGTCCCACTGATTAACACTAGAAATATCAATTAGTTTTCACAAGAATTACTTCAAAGATATGATTCTTGTACAAAGAGTGTTTAATCCATGGTACAGGGAAAACTGCAATGGCATGTTATGAGCTATGTTTAAAAGGAAACCATCAGCACTACCACAGCACTAGCACAGGTAAATAATGGGGTGAGGGACAGGGGTTAAGAGGAAGTCTAGATGTCCTATTTCATGAGGGTGTGTTTATTGGTTTTCTTTCTCTTGGAAATGATGAAATTATCTAAAATTGAGAATGTTGATGGACTGTGAACTTGGGACCCGATGCATGATGCCTGATCAATGCAGGTAGCTGAAGGATGCACTGACGGAGAAGTATGGGGTACATACTTAGGAACGCAGGTTGCTGCTACAAAAGGGAACAAAGTCAGGAGGCATGCAACGACGTTAACGAACATGTGTGAGACAAAGTAAGCCAGAAACAAAAAAAAACAATAGATGTGGTCACCTTTAGAAAATGCTTATAAGAAAACAGGGCCAAGGCTGCAAGCTTTTAGAACAGACACATTAAGTCAGGAGTAGTGATTATCATCTCTGGATTGTGAGGTGCTGTTTTATACATATAACCTGGTATTTAGCAATAAGAACGAAGCCCAACAGGTTGGGGTTAAAGTAATTCAGAATGTAGGGGTAAGGAAGACAGTGTCTATATTTTAGAACCACACATACTCTTTGAGATCAATAAAGAAAGGCTTATTTGGTCTGGAACTGAAATTTTCTGTAGTGCATAATCTAATTCAACCTATCTGTATAACTCATTTGAACAACTGAAACACAGAGACCCCAGAATAAGAAAGAGGTCCTTTAATCATGCATCAATTGCTGTAATACCCAGATACATCCTAGAGTATATTAAGCAGATAATCAAAAAGTATTAGCAAAGTCTGCTGAAGGATGGGAGAAAGCTTAGACTACCTATAGGCATGCCTAAGAGTTACTTCTTGTGGACCTCCATTGTTGCTCAGATGTGGCCTCAGTCTCTCTAAAGCCCAACTCTGCAAGTGAAATCATTGCCTTCCCCCTATGTGAGACATGATATCCAGGGGTGAAAGGGTCCCTGGCCATGTAGGAGACCACTCCTAGGGATGAATCCAGACCTGGCACTGTGGGATCAAAAATTCCATCCTGACCAAAAGGGGGAAAACGTGTAACTAATAAAGTATCAGTGGCAGAGAGTATTCAAATAGACTTGAGAGGCTCCTCAGGAGGTTGGTCTCATACAAGCTTCAATTAGACATTGCTATCTATCATAACATGCCAAACCCAAATTTACATACCAACGCAGGGAAGTGACCAGAAGTAAGGTGCTGGAAAAGGCCTCGATTCCTTCAGCAAACACGCTGTAAGAAAAGAGATAACAAGCTGAAAGAGGTTGGGAGAGAGGAAGACGTACAGGGGCAGCGCCACCTCGAAGAGACTTGAAGGCACTGCCTGAATGCCAGCTCTGTGATGGCAAGCATGGCCCTGGAAGCAGAAATGAGAAGCAAAAGCAGCCTGCAGGCTCTGGAGCAGGTGGAGGGGTGCTCTCTCCTCCTCAAATGCTTCGCCCAGGGAGGCCACAGCTGTCGGTGCAGAAACTACAGGAGAAACACCACCATCTCCTCTGGCCACAGGAGATGCAAAGAAGGAAAGGAGGAAAGGGCAGCTGGGAAAGGGAGCCTGAACCCTGAACCCACTCAGGGCTCACCGTGCACATGGGGACCAGCAGAAGGAAGGACTGAGCATGCAGTCCAGACCCCTGCTGGCCACTCCCTTTTAAAAAGCAGGGAACATGGAACACCTGCAGAATGGTGCCCACACCAGTGTTGACACACCCCAAAGCGTCAGACAGCCAATATGATGACCTGCCATGGCTGTGCCCTGTCAGGGAAAGTGCACCAGCCTGCATGGACAATAGGGGAAATCGCAACAGAGAAACTGGCACTATAAAACAGAAAAACAAAAGGAAATTTTAAAATTAAGAAAATACAAGACCTGTAAATAAACTATTGGCAGAGCTCATCAGCAGAACAAAAATGACAGAGAAAAGAGGCGTTGAATTGGGGGCGGATCAACAGAAATCAGTGAAGCCATGAAAGAAAGAATAATGTCTAAAATATGTGAACAGAGCTACAGGGAGCTGTGGGGCAACATTGGAAGGTCCGACACAGGCAAAACTGGAGAACCACAGGAGACAAGGAAAAGGTTGTGAAAAAACAGTGAGCAAAAATGTCCCAAATGGAAAAAAAAAGTCACAAATTTGATGACAGACATAAATTTACAGATTCCAGAACCAAAGGGCATGCTAAACAAAACAAATTCAAAGAAAACCATGCCCATGCAAATCATAATGAAATGGGAAAAAAATGAAAAATAAAGAGGAAAAATCTTGAAGCAGCGAGAGAGAAATAACCCCAATACATACAGGAGCACAATTCAAATCACCATGAACTGCTGGCAGAAAACAGAGGCCAGAAGACAGCAGGACAACATATTAAACTGGAGATGAAAGAAAGGACCAGCCCTGAATCCAATATCCAGTGAAGCCATCCTTCAGGAAGGCAGGCAGAAGAGTAGCACTCTTACAAAAGGAGGAGAAGGGCACCTCTGAGCAGCACAAATGCTCCCCACTCAAGGCCCAGCTATCCACCTAGGGCCCCTCTCTCTACCCAGGGTCCCACTCTCCATCCAGCCCCACATTCTATGCAGGGCCCCAATCTCCAACCAGCCCCACTCTCCACCCAACCATGCTCTCCACCCAGTCCCACTCTCTAGCCATCCCACTCTCAATCCCAGCACTGCTCACAGATCTCTGCAGTCTGAAAGCAGCAGGCACCAGTGCAAAATGCGTCTCCTGGCAGAAGGAGCAGTAGGAAATGCAAGGACAACAAGACATAGGCACCTGTGTACTGACGTTCTGCCCACCCCAAATTTCCTCCCCAAAGGATATGAAACAACAAAAAAGGAAAAGTGCATTCGACATATACCACACACCCACAGCACAACCTGAAGAGAGTGTGGGAACAACAAGACAACTGTGATCAAAGAGGGGAAAGCACACCAAAGCTTGAAGCACGGCTTCTCACGTTTTCTCGCATCCCCAGTGGGTGAGCCAAGCTGGGCCAGGAAAACCCGGAGAAGGACCAGGAGCTACAAAAGCTACAGCCAAAAAGCTGCAAGCCTGAACATCCTGAGGTGCTCCAGGCACTTCAGAGTCCAACCAGGAAGGGGACACAACTGAACTGATGGGGTAGCAGAGCTTAAAAAGATGGCACCGTGCAAAAGGCATGTCTTCTGGAGAAGAAAAAGGCAGGAGGAGCAAGAGGATATTAAAGGGAAAACGAGAATGAGGGGAAGGAACTTGCAAAACAAGACTACTTTGAAATCAGAGCACACACAACTCCGGGTGTCCACCACCCCAGCAGCGCCTGGACTTCACATGGCTGCCAGGAGGGGGTGGCAGGGAGCCGGGGAGCCCACAGACCACTATCCTCTCCTAAAGGAAGGACCCCACAATGCAACTGCCAAAGCATAAGGAGGCAAGCTCTCATACCAGGAACAGGAAAATGCCCCACTCCAGGAAAACAACCAGGAGACAGAATTAAACTATCAGTCCACATAGCAAACAAGCATTTAAGAAAAACAACAACAAAAACACTCTGAAGCAAGAGTGCAAAACCAAGTGGAGATGAACCAAAGAAGAATGAAATGCAAATAGCGCTCAGTGACTTCATGCAAGGAATGGAAGAAAAATGCAAAATCATTACAGAAAGGAAAAATGAATCACAAAGTGCCCAAGGGAGAACAGATTTAAATGATTCCCAATAAGGAACACTGAAGGCAGTAAAGCCCCATGAGAGTGAAAATGAAATGACAAAAAAAGAGTAAGGGAGGAAACATGAAAATGGAAGCCAGCAAAGAAAGAGGTACATTCATATTACCAGACTCCCTGAAGAAGAAAAGGAAAACAATGGAACCGGACCAATATTTAAAATTATGATGCACAAACCTTCCAAAAATAGAACAGAACTTACATATTGGAAGGACTGACTGAGTGCCTGAGGAAATTAATTGAAAACAACCAACTCTGAAACACATCCTAAGAAACCTATTAGATTTTAAAGAAAAAGGTAAAATCCCTAAGGATACCAAATAAAACCATAAAATAATAAGAAAATTGAAACAATTACACTGGTATTGGACTTTTCAAACCCTGCATGCAAAGCAAGGCAATGATGAAGCAGTCTCTTCTAAAAACTCAACACAATGAAGTATAAACCAAGGATGACCTATTCAGAGAGCAGCAAGGGTATGGAAAAACAGTTCAACCTGCAAATGTTTTAGAAATCCTGTGTACAGCAGCCCTTTTTAAGGGATCTACCAGAGCAGGGCTGGGCAAACTTCTCAGGAAAGAGCCAGAAAATAATAAGCGGCTCAGGCTCCGCGGGTGGGCACAGACTGTGGTGACAGAGCCCGGAGCATGGAGGGCCTGGAGGCCTGGGCTGGGGCGCAAGGGCAGCCGGGCAGCCTGCTCCTGGTCAGCAAGCAGGGCCAACACCACCTGCTGGGCTTTCCATAGACAGCAGCCTGCAGGGGATTCTAAGATGTCTACATTTTATACAAGGGGAGGTAACATTAACTTAGGTAGATGATAAAACACGTAGGCCTATACATCATAAACCTACAGTCACCATTGGGAGAGAAAGCCAAAACATCAGTACATAAAATAAAATGGAATGGAAAAAAAAAACCTTCAAATAATCCAAAGGAAAGTGGGAATAGAGGAACAAGGGGACAAAACTAGTAAAAGTACATACACAAAACAAACACTAAAGAGACAGCCCCAAGCTCAGAAACACCCACAGTTACACTAAATGCAAACGGGTTAGTCCACTGCGGTCCACAGTGGCAGCCCTGAGTGATTTGTGGCCATTTCCATTTAAGGTCATTAAGGTTAAAAAGAAAACTTAACAAGTTCAGTTCCTTTGTCACACCAGTCACATTTCAAGGGGTATTAAGCCACAAAGATGGACAGGCCAGAAGCAGAAAACTTCTACCAGAGCAGAAAGTCCTGCTAGCTAGTGTGTGGTGAGAACTGCCAATTAAAAGGCAGAGGTGGCAGGAGAGGTCAAACAGCAAGTGCATGCCTCCTACAAGAGTTACACTTCCAAATAAAGCCTCTATGTGGAAGCAAATGAAGAGACCCTTACGCTATGCAAGCCACAGACTGTGCAGGCTGGAGCAGTGGAGCCACAAGAAAGGAGAACACAGAAATGGAAACAGGGCTCATGGGGATGGAGCCATGGGAGAGGAGGGAGCAGCGATGGAGACATGGCTCAGGTGGATGGAGCCACGTGAGAGGAGGAAGCAGCAATGGAGACATGGCTCATGGGATGGAGCCACAGGAGGGGAGAGCCCAGCGATGGAGACATGGCTCATAGAGAGACCCACAACAGATACATGTGCATGGCTGGCACAACCTCAAAATGCATGAGGCAAAACTGATGGAACGAGAGGAACAGGCAGTGCAACTGCCCTCCTCTTAACAACTGACAGATCTGACCAAAACCAGCCAAGCCAGGACACAGGCCCACTCTGCCAGCACCTCGGCTCACTGGCCTGGAAACAGGACCCCCAAGGTGGAGGCTCTTTCACCAGGCATAGGGCAAGCCAAGGATCAAAACCATGTGCTGCTGTTCTCTGCCCATGGGCAGCCACCCGCCATGCAGCCTGAAGAAAGCCAGGGAAGGACAGCACAGCACTGCACACATGGCACCCGGAAGTGCCCACATGGCCTCCACGCAGTGTCTGAGCACAGGGAGAATGGGCGGCAGCCTGGGAGGCTGCAATAGGGGACATTTCCTGGATGTCATCACACCTCAGCTGGGAGCTGGGAATGGTGGGACGGGACGGCTCTGGGGGCTCCTGGACCATCCTCTCTACCATCACACGAATGTCTGAAATTCACACAAGAAAAAATTTGCTGCAGACCTCCATGCCGAACCTGGCAGGAGCGTTACAGGCCATGTTCCACTGCCCGGAGCCATGGGCCAGGCTGCCAGAGGAGCGCTGGGAGAATACGCCTGGTCTCCAACCTTCTCCATGTCCTCACAGCAAGGCAAGGGGAAACACAGGCAGCCGTTTCCCATGACCGTCCGCTTTGGGGTGCAGTTCAGGGAGGCCAACGCCATGTGGATAGGGCAAGCAGAGCCATCTCTGGTGTCTGCATGTTTCTCAAAGGCAGACGATCACATGTGAATTAGACATTTCATGTCAAAGAGGCTTCATCACTGCAGATGAGAAATTCAGAATGGCTCATGAGAAGATGATCCTTTATAGTGACCTGCCTTGGGAAACTTTCAGCTAACAGGGTATAAAATTTCTCAGTGAGTTATCCTGGGGCACTGCTTCTAGCACTGCCACCCCACCGGGCAGAAAAGGGGGCATGGCTGGGGCAGCTGGGCATCAACCTCTGTCTGCCCTGGCACTGGGGGCAGGGAGTGGACCCCAGCAACCTCAGGCACCAGGACAGCCCCATCTTTGCCCCCTTGCCACCCACAGGGTGGCCATGAGGGGCTCAGGGGAAAGCTCAGGATGGCAAGGCCCTGGGATCTGGAGCTCCCAAAGAGGAACAGGGCTAGCCGCTCAAAGCCCAGGACACATGTGGACATGGCGCTGAGGAGAGGAGTCTACAAAACAAGAGCCCCGGGCTGAGGGTGTGGCTCCCAGCACCCCTAGGCCATGCCTCCTCCACCAAGCACCTCTGCCCATAGCCCTGAGACTCTCCTGCCCCCTGGCCTGTGGACCCAATGGCACCCCTGTCAGAAACTACACATCTGTTCCTCCAGAAACCCACATGCAAGAAAGGATCAGTTTCTAACTCAAAAATAAGAAGAACAGGAAGACAATAGAAATAGATCTTTTATTATAACTTCCTTCAAATATATTCCTCATAGGAACGTTCAAGAAAAATATTCTGGAAAAAAACAAATTTGAAATGCTGGCAAGAGACAGCACAGGGAATTAAAGGCAAAACCTAAATAACACCAAACAAACTGAAGGCATGTCCCCTGCTTTCTGACTCCACAATTCCAAGGGTCAGGGCCTGAGGGAGGAAGCTGGCCTCAGGCTGAGGGAAGAGGAGCTAGCAGGGCCAGCCAGGACACTGACCCCCAGCCAGCCAGGCCATTCCCTGACCACCAAGGTCTGGGTGACCTACGTCAGAACCAATGTGGATACCAGACTGGAGGGAGTGGGCAGAAAGGACGGCCTTAAAGGAAAAAGACCCGGGTTCAATTCCCAGCCCATGCACTTCCCAAACAAACAAAAAACCAACAAAACAAACAGAAGAATTCAACAAATGGTGCTTCAATAAGGGGATACTCACATGGAAAAAGAATGAAATTTGACCCTTGCCATACAGCACGCGCACGTGCGCGTGCACACACACACACACACACACACAAAGCCAACAGTAAGACCCAGAGGTGTGCACTCAATTGCAATTTTAACACCATATTTTGCTCTGGGATATCCCAGTTCTATTTTACTCTGAGGTCAACTCTGGCCCAAAAGGAGGAAGTCACAGGATCAAATGAGGCATCAACAAGCCAGCACCATGCCCTGTCCAGGGCAGTACCACAGCCATGGTGGCCACACGGTCATGGCCCTGACACCACTGGCAGGGCAGTGCCACCCCGCCTCAAGGGGAGTTTCAGCCAGCCTCAAGGGGCCAACCCGGCACTCTCCACACCACTCTCCACAGTGTCCCACAAGTCTCCCATGCTCAGGAGAGTTCTATCTTCTCCATCATGCCAGCTTCCACTCCCCCCCAATTTTGAGGCTCCCCTCCACTACAAAGGGCCCACCCTGAATCCCAATTAGCATCCTCTGGAGTCCTTGTCCACATGAACCACACCAGGATCCACTGAACACTTGTTTCCCTCCTGGCTCCTAAAAGTTATCTAGAGAGTTATCAAGGTGCTGCTGGGAACCCTGCAAACCCCAGCCTCATGACCCCGAGAGCCTGCCAGGATCGGGGGGGTGCTGCTTCTCTCCTGGGCTGACCCAAGTGCTCTCCTGCTCTCTTCAGAGCCCAGGTTTTCCCAGTCCTCTCTCTACCAGCAGAGGAAGTGGTGAAGCCGGGATCCGAGCCCTGTCTCCTTGCTAGGCTGCCCTTCCCCAGCAAGCCAGGAAGACTCTGTTAAAAAGAACTGAAGTGTCCTCCCTTAAATGAGGATCACACATTCACGGGAGATAAAACACAATGGCAGGAGATCGGCCTAAGATTAATTTCTAGGAAATTACATACCCACACTTTGGGCCCTTTCAGAGAAAGAGGACTTCAGATTAATCAGAATAGTGAACTTTATGCGTACTTGTTAACAATGACAAGAGGACTGAATAAAACCATGACCAAGCACACCTGACCTCTCCCATTTCTCTCCATACCCAAGGGTGTCCCTCTCCACAGTCACTGGTCCCTCACTAACCCCCTTTCACATCACACCCAATGGTCTGCACAAAACGATGGGGGAAGTCCAATGGACATACAGCAGCACCCCGCTACCCTGAGAGAAACATCTAGAGCTCTCACAGAGCCCAAGACCTGCCAGGACTGCTGTGCCGCAGTCTTCAGCTTTGTCTCCTGCTTACAACCCAGCCATCCGCACCCTCAAGCAGGCAGATTTCCAATCATATCATCACTATTAATCCTGGAAAACATTCTTCTTCCAGCTTTCATGCATTCATTTATTTTGTAATTAATTCATAAGCACTTGCTAATCTGTCAGGCCCCAAGCTGGAAGCAAGCGATTTGAGGTGAACCTGAACCAGGGAGGAAGCTGTTCACAATTCCAGCCAGACAGAAGCAAGGACAAGCTCAGCAGCAGGGACACAAGTTCCTGGCATCCCAGAGCAATGCCATACACCGGCTGCTCTGACCTTGGACACGGGGGCCTGAGCAGAGGCTCACCATTCAGGAAAGCCATGGAGGCAGCAAGGCCTCAGCCTTGCCAACCGCCTTGGGCTCCTGGGAGCTCTCGGCTGAAGGCAGCCCATCCGCCTCATCCCACTGGCCCCTGGGCCTGGCTGATGCTGCCACAGTGCAGACATGCAGGCTTTGGTGAGTGTGTGAAACTCTGAGGAGCAACTGAGCATGGCCAGCTGGTCTTCTCGGCTGAGCCTGGCCGACTGGCCTTCTCCACTGAGCATGACCTCTGGGCAGTGCAGGGGCCAGGAATGCCTGCAACCCAGAGCTCTGAGTATCAGTCTTTAAAACACTCAAACGCTAGGTCAAAGACATACTAGCAACAGCATCACCAATTCACAAGCCTCCATGGAGGGCAGCTCCATTTGCCTCCATCAACACTGACAACATAAATAAAAGTTAAGAACCGAGAGAAAGAAGCAATTGTCACGCACCAAACCATCTCCAAGCTGACCGTCCTCCATTTTACACTGCTACCAAGCCTCTGGAACTCTCCAGGAGGCTAACAACACCAGGCCAGAGAGGACAGGGGCAGCAGAGCTGCACGTAGGCCATAGGACAGTGCAGTGAGTGATGTGGTCACTTAGGCAGTTTCTGAAAATCATAACATTTATCAACCCTGTATATTAGAGTTCTCTAGAGAAACAGAATCAATAGGAAATATCTGTAAATATAAAATTTATAAAACCGTCTCATGTAACTGTGGGAATGTAGAGTCCAAAATCCATAGGGCAGGCTGTGAAGCTGAGGACTCCGACGGAGGGTCTAGAAGAATGCCACAGGAGAGGCTCCCCAGCTGAAGCAGGAAGGGAGCCTGTCTCTTCTGAATCCTCCTTAAAAGGCTTCCAGTGATTAGATTAACCCTGACTCATTGCAGGGGACATTTCATCTGGCTGGTTACAAATGAAATCAGCTGTGGATGCAGCCAATGTGATTGTGACTGAATTCTAAGAAATGTCCTCACAGCGACACAAAGGCCAGCACTTCCCAACCAGACAAACAGGTACCAGCACCTGGCCAAGTGGACACATGAACCTGACAATGACAAACATTGTACCCTGATATTTCATTCCTGGGAATTTATCGAAGGGACATGAAAGGCAGGTACTGAGAGGACTTTGCACAAGAATGGTCACAGAAGTACTGCTTGTGACAGACAAAACTAGACACCACTGTATTTCCATCAGCAAGAAAATGGATAGGCTGCAGGATTCCCATGCCATGCTCAGTTATAAAAATGAGTGAACTGCTGAAAAGGTAACGACGTGGAATAATCTCAAAAACATTCTGCAAAGTGAAAGAAACCAAAACTAAGTTTATTTTCTGCTGGATTTCCATTTTTAAGTTATACTACCAGAAAAGCCAATGAGAACTGAGCTGACTGGAGGGAAGAGAAGCCTTAAAGCCAATGTACTCAGCTAAAGCTGCAACTTGACATGGCACCTGCTCTCACCCAAGATGACAGGAAGAAGGGAGCTGAGAGAGCTGCACAGCTTGGTGGGCTCTGGCCACACAGCCTGAGGACACTCGCCAGCCTACCAGGACCCAAAGACCCCTGCTGACATCCTCCTGCCACTTGCCTCTCCTGCCCAGACACCACAGGCCCCACAGGCTAGCGCTCCCTCCACCTCAGCCAATTACTGGCTCCTGCTGCCATAAACCCTCCACCTGCTGCCCAAGAACAGTGACCTCGCCCCATTATGGAACAGGACTGCACGGGAAGAGCATGGGACACGGGTTGAATGAGGTTGAGAAATGCCAGGACGACATCCCAGTTCTATCCCAGGGCTCTCACAGACCCACAGAAAGCATGGCCTGCCTCACCCTCCAACCTCGACCCCTGAACCCAGAAGTCTGTGGAGGGATGGACTGCAGGGAGATGCACTCGGACAGACAAGGGCCTGGGTCTCCACTGCCTGAGGCTTTCTCCCCCTGGAGAGCAGCCCCAAGCACAGACACACCCAAGCACACATGCTGGCCGCTGGGAGATAAAACACCACGTCTACCTTGGCATCTCTGCATGGCATCCCCACCGGTGCATCCAGGGGCTCATCTACACTTTTGTTCTGTGTGCCTAACAGCCCTGAAGCAACACTTACCAGCAGAGGCTGCCCAGAACCAGCCACCGGAGCCTGGCAGTGCTGCCCAGAGGAGTAGGGAGGTGCGAGCATGCAGCAGCCATGGGAAGCAGCTCATCTGATACAACTCCCGCAGCCGGTTCTTCTGCAGGTTTTCTGGCTGGAAAGAAGAAAAAAGTGAAAAACCATTAGACACAGAAAATGCTCGACAGCTGTGTACAGACCGACCTGTACAAACTGCCTCCACAAAGGGGATACCCCAACCTGGCAAAGCGCAGCCCCTGGACCGTGAACCCCGGCCCACAGCCCCCCACCTCCCAGGTACAACTCAGGCACCTGGCCTCAGGGGCATGCCGTGGGACCCTGGGGAGGAAGATGTGGCGGGGCACCTTGGGGCGGGTTAAGAGGCACAGGGACACTCGGGGTTCACCATGCAGACCCTGGGTGGGGGGGGTCATTGCAAGGACCCTAGGGGAGAATGCAGTGGGGACCCAGGGAGGGGTGTCACACTGCTAACCCATGCAGGCACATGGTGGGAACCCCAGGGTATGGATACCACAGAGACACTAGGACTGAATGCATGGGGACCGTGGAGGGTGGACACTGCAGGGCACAAGGGAGGGTGGACACCACGGGGACCTGGGAGTGGATACCATGGGGGACCTGGGATGGACCGCCTTGGGATCCACGGAGGGTGGAGGCCACAGGGACCTGTGGTAGACTCTGTGGGGACCTGGGCTGAAGGGATGAGGACCGTGGAGGCTGGATGCTGTGGGGACTGTGGAGGGTGGACACCGTGGGAACCATGGAGGGTTGACGCCATGGGGACCTGGCATAGATGGTGTGTGGACCTGGGAGCAGATGCTGTAGGGACCTGGGGTGGATGCCGCAGAAAACACAGAGGTTGGATGCATGGGGACTGTGGAGGTTGGATGCCACAGGGACCTGGGGTGGAGGGTGGGAGCCATGGGGATCTGAGGTCAATGCCTTGAGGACCTGGGCTTGACGCTGTGGGGACTATGGAGGGTGGATACTGCAGTGACCTGGGCTGGACACCCTGGGAACCACGGAGAGTGGATGTCACAGGGACCTTGGCTCCTAACAAGGAGGATGTGCCCACTGGAGAAGGGAGACGTTCAGAGTCCTCGCCTGCCCACTGGCACGGTGGGGCCACCTTGGAGGGTGGCTTCAAGGACATGGGGGAAGCAGTGTTGGGCAGTGGACACCTGTGTGAGTGTCTCTGGAGGCCCCAGGAGGCGACGAGGATGTGCTTTTTCGCACGGCCCTGCCCTGGCCTGCCACCTCTGGGAAGCTGGAATCCCTGGCTCTGTGGTGCTTATAAAGCAGAAACTTCACACACACCATGAAGGGGACTGTATGAGAGGGGCGGTGGCATTCACGGGGTCAGCAGTAAATGTCGGGGCATTGAGGACAGAGAAGCCCCAGCCCTGCTGCAGGGATTTGGGCCTTGGGCACCTGGTCAGGACTGCCCAGGCAGTGACAGCATGTGGCACCCTGCAAAAGGGAGGACTGCCCTGCAGCCGGGGCAGCTCAGCCTTGCCTGGTCCCCGTCACTCCTCCCTGGGCCGCAGGGCTGCCCACCAGTGCCCACCATGGTCTGCTGGCCCTGCCCAGGCCAAGAAGCTGAGAAGAAGACTCTGGGATGTGCGTGAGGAGGTCTCAGGATGGGACCTCGGCACTAAAGCCCACTTGAGCACCGGCCCCAGATGGGACACGCTCCAAGTACCTGAGATGTGGGTGGGTCCTGGAGGCCCCCTCAGGACAGACACACAGCCAGGACCCAGCCAGCAGGTTTCACACCAGGCAGAAAGCCAGGAAGTGACCATCCACGCACCTGGGAGTCAAGGGTAGTGCCAAATTCAGTGTAGCCCACCCAGCACCAGCACCAGCACCAGCACCTGCTCCTCCTTCCTTCTCTTCACGCACGGCTAGAACCAGCAGACACCATGAAAAGATAAAATACACAACCGAAAAGGGGCACGGGATGTGAACACACTCAGAAGCCCACGAAGAGATGCTCAGCTCACCAGTCACTAGGGACACACAACCCAGACCACAAGAGACCACCTCATACCACTCAGATGCCCATAACCATCATCAGGAGTTAACCTTTCAAAAAACAATGACAACACCAAGGAAACCCCGGATACTGTGTCAACACGAGGGACACCCAAGTCAGTAGGCTAAGCCCTTGATCCTGAGGCTTACTCTTGTGACGCTTATGTAGGGAGCAGAGAAGCTTAGCCTACCTATAGGCATGCCTACGAGTTACTTCTGGAGGACCTCTTTTGTTGCTCAGATGCGGCCTCACCCTCTTGAAGCCCAATTCTGTAAGTGAAATCATTGCCCTCCCCCTAAGTGGGACCTGACATCCAGGGGTGAAAGTCTCCCCAGTGATGTTGGAGGTGACTCCAGGGATGAGTCTGGCCCTGGCACCGTGGGATCAACAATGTCTTCCGGACCAAAATGGGGAAAAGAAGTGTTAACAAATAAGGTATCAGTGGCTGAGAGTTCAAATAGAATTGAGAGGCTCCTCTGGAGATCACTCTTACGCATGCTGCGTTTACACATTGCCACCTATCATACCTTGCCAAACCCCAACCAAAACCGTTCCTGCCAATCCTAAACAACATCTCGGGCAACACATAAAAATAGACAAAGGTTCCATGCACTAGGGTAACTTTCAGTAACCTACAACCTTCACGTGAGTCCCTGGACCAGAGAAATACAGAGGGCCCAGCCCTTCCAGAACATCAACTCGTTCCATCCCCCATCCCATGTTATCGACAGTCTCTTCCAACGTGAAAGAGTCAAAAAGGCATAGCCCAGATAGCCCTAAAGAGTGGGAGGAAGACCAAAGATGATGATGGAATTATACAGAGAAGGTAGGGTTTAAGAAAGGAGTATGACTGCAGAATCATTAAATCGATGTCACTTTTGGTCTCCAGTATCTTAAGCAGCTAGAAGTAAATACTTCAAATTGTAGACCTGTAACCCACACCAAAATCTGGAAGCTGTTCTACAAATGTGCCTTGAAACTTGCGGCTCTTTTCTATGTCACATTTCTCAACAACAACAACAACAAAAAGCAATGACAAGCCCTGGCAAAGATGGGAGAACTGGAACCTAGCGCGGCCACTGCGGGGACCTGTGCGGCAACTCCGGAAAGCAGTAAACAACTCGCCTGTGCCAGCACCCCACTCCCTGTGTGCGTGCTCCAAGAGCTGGAAAGCCGCCGAGAACACCTGCACGTGGTGAGCACTGCAACTCCCTCCACAAGGGCCGCACAGCGGGGACCACGTGGGCGTCCACCACGGAAGACCCACACACAAACGGGACCAGCCATAGGACAGGGCGCTGTCGCGCCACCAAAGGAGCAAAGGCCTGACGCGCGGGAGAGAAGCGGACACGGAACGAGGGACGCGGTCAGCTCCAAGTACTGAAGCGCCCAGAGTAGGGACATCCTAGAGAAGGGGCAGACTGTGGTCGCCAGGCCTGGGGGTGACACGGGGTGACTGCGGGGTGACAAAGTGTTCTAAAGTAGATTAATGCAATGGTGGCGCCAGTTTGTAAAGACGCTACACACCACGGCGTGGTAGGCTTTAAACGGGCGCTTTTACGGTATATAAACTGCATCTCCGTTAAAGATAGGTATAAAAGAAATTTAAGATATAAATTTGCACAGCATTTAAGTAAAACGGGTTAAAAAAAAGGATGAAGCAAACAGAAGGGGGGGTAAGTTTGGGGTCCGGGCTCCAGACTCCAGGGTCGTATTCCCGGGGCCGTATCAGGGACAGGTTTTCGGTATCCGAGGGGGCCACGGGTTCTGGGTGGGGCAAGCGACCCAGAGTTCGGGCTGTGAAGCGGCACTCGGGGACAGAACTCGGGGTTCAGAGCTCGGGGGCCCTGCGGCCCGCGCCCCCCAACCCTCGTCCGCCATCCGACGGCGGTGGGCACTCACGTGTTCCAAGGCGAGTCCATGATGAAGGTGACCAGCAGGACCGCGGCGCCCCGACGGCCGCTCGACCCGGGGGGTCGGGCTCTTCGGTGCTGCCGGGCCGGTCTCGGAGGCAGCCGCGGGCATCAGCCGCGCCTGGGGGCGGCCCCGCAGCCATCGCGGTGGGCGGAGGCGCAGCAGGTGCGGAGCCTTTGGATTCCTGCCGGGAAACTTCTGGCAGTCGTGGCCGCCGCCTCCTGCTGAGTGCAAGTCCCCCCCCTAGGAAGGCGGGGGTCGTCCTGGTTGCTCCCGTGTCTGTCGGTCCGAACCCCTCACGGGCCCTGCCCCGCCCCCGCCCCATGCGGGGAGGAGACGCCCTTAAAGGGGCCGCGTCGACTGTTGCCTGAGGCCGGCGAGCTGCTCTGCAGCCCCGATTCCTGCGTGAGACTCCGGGGAGCAGAGGACCAGGCCGTGAGGTCAGTTTGGCGCAGGGGGCAGAACCTCTTGGTCTCCGCGCCAGGGAGGTGGGGGGCGGTGGGGAAGCCCGCGGGGGGCTCGACCTGACTGACAGGCGAGCGCCGAGGGGCGGGGCGGGACTTGCACTCAGCAGGAGGCAGCTGCGGCTTCCACTGCGAGAAGTGTCCCGGTGCGGAGACCAACAGGTTCTGCCCCCATTTAAGGCTCGCTGGCTGCAGTTTTGTCCGCTGCCCCGCGCAGTCTCTCGCCTCAGCAGGCCCTCAGCGTGAGGTGCAGTCCCACCGGGTGGTCCGCGCGGAGCCGTTAGGCTCGGGCAGGGAAACGGTTAGGGAAACTTCTAACCGTCAGCGCCGCCGCCGCCGCCGCCGCCTCGGGCTGAGTGTAAGTCCCGCCCCGCCCCTCGGAAGGTGGGGGTCGTCCTGGGCGCGCGCGTGTCAGTCAAATCGAACCCCTCGCGGGCCGTTCCCCACCGCCACCCGGCGCGGAGACCAAGAGATTCTGCCCCGTGCGACAAACTGACCTCACGGCCTGGTCCTCTGCTTCCGGAGACTCACAAGCAGGAATCGGGGCTGCAGAGCAGCTATCGGGCCTCCGGCGCCCGCCGCACACGGTCCCTTTAAGGGAGTCTCCTCGCCGCGTGGGACGGGGCGGGGCAGGGCCCGCGAGGGGTTTGGACCGACAGACACCGGAGCAACCAGGACGGCCCCCGCTTTCCAAGGGGCGGGACTTGCACTCAGCAGGAGGCTGCGGCCACGGTTGCCCGAAGTTTCCTGGCAGGAATCTAACCGCTCCGCGCCGGCTGCACCGGCCCCGGCCCTCTACCCACCGCGATGCGCCATGGGGCCGCCCCTAGGCGGGGTTGATGCCCCGCGGCTGCCTCCGAGACCGGCCGGGCAGCGCCGAAGAGCCTGGGCGGGTCGAGCGGCCGTCGGGGCGCCGCGGTCCTGCTGGTCACCGCCATCATGGACTCGCCTTGGAACACGTGAGTGCCCGCCGCCGTCGGATGGCGGGCGAGAGGTGGGGGGCGCGGGCCGCAGGGCCCCCGAGCTCTGAACCCCGAATTCTGTCCCCGAGTGCTGCTTCCCAGCCCGAACTCTGGGCCCCTTGCACCGCCCAGAACCCGTGGCCCCCTCGGATACCGAAAACCTGTCCCTGAATACGACCCTGGGAATACCACCCTGGAGTCTGGAGCCCGGACCCCAAACTTACCCCCTTCCGTTTGCTTCATCCTTTTTTTTAACCCGTTTTACTTAAATGCTGTGCAAATTTATATCTTAAATTTCTTTTATACCTATCTTTAACGGAGATGCAGTTTATATACCGTAAAAGCGCCCGTTTAAAGCCTACCACGCCGTGGTGTGTAGCGTCTTTACAAACTGGTGCCACCATTACATTAATCTACTTCAGAACACTTTGCCACCCCGCAGTCACCCCGTGTCACCCCCAGGCGTGGCGACCACAGTCTGCCCCTGTCTCTAGGATGCCCCTACTCTGGGTGCTTCAGTACCTGGAGCTGACGGCGTTCGGTGTCTGCTTCTCTCCCGCGCGTCAGGCCTTTGCTCCTTTGGTGGCGCGACAGCGCCCTGTCCTATGGCTGGTCCCGTTTGTGTGCGGGTCTTCTGTGGTGGACGCCCACGTGGCCCCCGCTGTGCGGCCCTTGTGGAAAGAGTTGCAGTGCTCACCACGTGCAGGTGTTCTCGGCGGCTTTCCAGCTCTTGGAGCACGCACACAGGGAGTGGGGTGCTGGCACAGGCGAGTTGTTTACTGCTTTCCGGAGTTGCCGCACAGGTCCCCGCAGCGGCTGCACGTGGTTTCAGTTCTCCCATCTTTGCCAGGGCTTGTCATTGCTTTTTCGTTGTTGAGAAATGTGGCATAGAAAAGAGCAGTAAGCTTCAAGGCACATTTGTAGAACAGCTTTCAGATTTTGGTGTGGGTTACAATTCCACAATTTGAGGTTTTTACTTCTAGCTGCTTGAGATACTGGAGACCAAAAGTGACATCGATTTAATGATTCTGCAGCCATACTCCTTTGTTAAACCCTACCTTCTCTGTATAATTCAATCTCCATCTTTGGTCTTCCTCCCACTCTTTAGGGATATGCCCTTTTTAACTCTTTCACTGTTGGAAGGGACTGTCGATAATATGGGGTAGGGGGATGGAAGGAACGAATTGATGTTCTGGAAGGGCTGGGCCCTCTGTATTTCTCTGGTCCAGGGACTCATGTGGAGGTTGTAGGTTACTGAAAGTTACCCTAGTGCATGGAACCTTTGTCTATTTTTATGTGTTGCCCGAGATGTTGTTTAGGATTGGCAGGAATGGTTTTGGTTGGGGTTTGGTAAGTTATGATAGATAGCAATGTCTAAACGCAGCATGCCTAAGAATGACCTCCAGAGGAGCCTCTCAATTCTATTTGAACTCTCAGCCACTGATACCTTATTTGTTAACACTTCTTTTCCCCATTGGTCTGGAAGACATGTTGATCCCACGGTGCCAGGGCCAGGCTCATCCCTGGAGTCACCTCCGACATTGCCAGGGAGACTTTCACCCCTGGATGTCAGGTCCCACTTAGGGGGAGGGCAATGATTTCACTTACAGAGGTGGGCTTCAAGAGGGTGAGGCCACATCTGAGCAACAAAAGAGATCCTCCAGAAGTAACTCGTAGGCATGCCTATAGGTAGGCTAAGCTTCTCTGCTCCCAACATAAGCATCACAAGAGTAAGCCTCAGGATCAAGGGCTTAGCCTACTGACTTGGGTGTCCCTCGTGTTGACACAGTATCCGGGGTTTCCCTGGTGTTGTCATTGTTTTTTGAAAGGTTAACTCCTGATGATGGTTATGGGCATCTGAGTGGTATGAGGTGGTCTCTTGTGGTCTGGGTTGTGTGTCCCTAGTGACTGGTGAGCTGAGCATCTCTTCGTGGGCTTCTGAGTGTGTTCATATCCCGTGCCCCTTTTCAGTTTTGTGTTTATCTTTTGATGGTGTCTGCTGGTTCTAGCCATGCGTGAAGAGGAGGAAAGAGGGGCTGGTTCTGGTGCTGGTGCTGGGTGGGCTGCACTGAGTTTGGCACTACCCTGGCTTCCCAGATGCATGGATGGTCACTTCCTGGCCTTCTGCCTGGTGTGACAACTGCTGGCTGGGTACTGGCTGTGTGTCTGTCCTGAGGGGACCTCCAGGACCCACCCACATCTCAGGTACTTGGAGCCTGTCCCACCTGGGGCCGGTGCCAAGTGGGCTTTAGTGCCGAGGTCCCATCCTAAGGCCTCCTTACACACATCCCAGAGTCTTCTTCCCGGCTTCTTGGCCTGGCCAGGGCCAGCAGTCCATGGCAGGCACTGGTGGGCTTCCCTTTGGCCCAGGGTGGAGTGACAGGGACCAGACAAGGCTGAGCTGCCCCAGCTGCAGGGCAGTCCTCCCTTGTGCAGGGTGCTGCATGCTGTCATTGCCTGGGCAGTCCTGACCAGGTGCCCTAGGCCCAAATCCCTTCAGCAGGGCTGGGGCTTCTCTGTCCTCAAAGTCCCGACATTTACTGCTGACCCCGTGAATGCCACCCCCCCTCCTTAACAGTCCCCTTCGTGGTGTGTGTGAAGTTTCTGCTTTATAAGCACCACAGAGCCAGGGATTCCAGCTTCCCAGAGATGGCAGGCCAGGGCAGGGCCGTGCAGAAAAGCACATCCTCATTGCCTCCCAGGGCCTCCAAAGACACTCACACAGGTGCCCACTGCCTGACACTACTTCCCCCACGTCCTTGCTGCCACCCTCCAAGGTGGGCCCACTGTGCCAGTGAGCTGGCGAGGACTCTGAACATTTCCCTTCTCCAGTGGGCGCATCCTCCTTGTTCGGAGCCAAAGTCCCTGTGACATCCACCCTCTGTGGTTCCCAGGGTGTCCACCCCAGGTCACTGCAATGTCCACCATGCATAGTCCCCACAGCATCCAGCCCAGGTCCTCAAGGTGTCGAGCTCAGGTCCCCATGGTTCCCACCCTCCACGGTTCTCACAGCATCCACCCCAGGTCCCTGTGGCATCCCTCCACAGTCCCCATGCATCCAACCTCTGTGTTTTCAGCGGCATCCACCCCAGGTCCCTACAGTATCCACTGCCAGGTCCACACACCATCCATGCCAGGTCCCCATGGCGTCCACCCTCCATGGTTCCCACGGTGTCCACCCTCCACAGTCCCCACAGCATCCAGACTCCATGGTTTCATCCCTTCATTCCAGGTCCCCACAGAGTCTACCACAGGTCCCTGTGGCCTCCACCCTCCATGGATCCCATGGCATCCATCCCAGGTCCCCTACAGTATCCACTCCCAGGTCCCCATGGTGTCCACCCTCCACAGTCCCCATGCATTCAGCCTTAGTGTCTCTGTGGTATCCATCCCCCCAGGGTTTCCACCATGTGCCTGCATGGATTAGCAGTATGACATCCCTCCCCTAGTCCCCCACTGCATTCTCCCCCAGGGTCCTTGCAGTGACCCCCCCAAGGTCTGCATGGTGAACCCCGAGTGTCCCTGTGCCTGTTAACCACCCCCCAGGTGTCCCCTCTCCCCCCGCCATATCCTCCTCCCCAGGGTCCCACGGCATGCCCAGGAGGCAAGGTGCCTGAGTTGTGCCTGGGAGGTGGGGGACAGTGGGCCAGGGTGCAGGGTCCAGGGGCTGCCCTTTGCCAGGTTGGGGTACCCCCTTGTAGAGGCTGTTTGTACAGGTGGGTCTGTGCACAGCTGTTGGGCATTTTCTGTGTCTAATGATTTTTCACTTTTTTCTTCTTTCCAGCCAGAAAACCTGCAGAAGAACTGGCTGTGGGAGTTTTATCAGGTGATCCTGACCTTTTGGACATGGTGTGCAGTCACTGGAACCTTGCTTTTGATCACTGGTAATCTTTGACATTATTGAGCAACCTTATCCTTGAAGATCTCTCTCTAGTGTTCTGGGTCAGTCTCCCATGTGAGGAAAGTGAGGCTTTGAATTGTGGATTTAAAAGAAAGCAGAAATATCACACTTATCCACTGTTGGTGGGAATGTCAAAGGGTGCAACCACTGTGGAAGGCAGTTTGGCGGTTCCTCAAAAAGCTGAGTATAGAATTGCCATACGACCCAGCAATACCATTGCTAGGTATCTACTCAAAGGACTTAAGGGCAAAGACACAAACGGACATTTGCACACCAATGTTTATAGCAGCATTATTTACAATTGCAAAGAGATGGAAACAGCCAAAATCTCCATCAACAGAAGAGTGGCTAAACAAACTGTGGTATATACATACGATGGAATATTATGCAGCTTTAAGACAAGATAAACTTATGAACCATGTAATAACATGGATGGACCTAGAGAATATTATGCTGAGTGAATCCAGCCAAAAACTAAAGGACAAATACTGTATGGTCCCACTGATGTGAACGGACATTCGAGAATAAACTTGAAATATGTCATTGGTAACAGAGTTCAGCAGGAGTTAGAAACAGGGTAAGACAATGGGTAATTGAAGCTGAAGGGATACAGACTGTGCAACAGGACTAGATACAAAAACTCAAAAATGGACAGCACAATAATACCTAATTGTAAAGTAATCATGTTAAAGCACTGAATGAAGCTGCATCTGAGCTATAGGTTTTTGTTTTGTTTTGTTTTGTTTTGTTTTGATTTTACTATTATTACTTTTATTTTTTTCTCTATATTAACATTCTATATCTTTTTCGGTTATGTTGCTAGTTCTTCTAAACCAATGCAAATGTACTAAGAAATGATGATCATGCATCTATGTGATGATGTTAAGAATTAATGATTGCATGTGTAGAATGGTATGATCTCTAAATGTTGGGTTAATTTCTTTTTTTCCGTTAATTAAAAAAAAAAAAAAAGAGAAGGGATAATTGGAGATGAAGGGATACAGACTATACAACAGGACTGGATATAAAAACTCAGAAATGGACACCACAATACTACCCAATTGTAATGCAATTATGTTAAAACACTGAATGAAGCTGCATGTGAGGTATAGGTTTTTTGGTTTTGTTTTTTTTGTTTTTTTTTCTTTCTATTATTGTTTTAATTCTTATTCTGTTGTCTTTTTATTTCTTTTTCTAAATCGATGCAAATGTACTAAGAAATGATGAATATGCAACTATGTGATGTTATTAAGAATACTGATTGTACATGTAGATTGGAATGATTTCTAATTGTTTTGTTAATTCTTTTTTTAATTAATAAAAAAAAAAAGAAAAAAAAAAGAAAGCAGAAATACACTGTCCTGTTGTTTAAAGTGCTTTCTGTGAAGATTCTCACTGTACTGAAGGTGCCTCCAACCAGATACACTAACATACCACCATCAGTCACTTTTAGTTATCCTTTCTTTCACTGTTGTGCCTTTTTCCTAACTATTCCCAACCCTATTGATAAAATACACTCCGCATTTGCAGTAGGAAAATAATACTTCAACTTAATGCCTTCTTTGAGGATGAATAAAAAAGTCTTTTTAAAGGAATAGTGGTTCACATTTATTGAAATCTTGCCATGTGCCAGACATCATTATTACTGCTGCTTGTGGGTAGACTCTTAAACGTCACACCAGACATATAGCTATTATTATCTCCATGTTTTAGAGAAAATTGGGATGAAAATGTTAAAATAATTTGCCAAAGTTCACACAGCTTGTAAATGGAATTTCTGGGATTCTATCCAAGATAGTCTGATTTTAGTACCCTTGGTTAAACCAGTACACTCTAATCTTTCTTTTCAATAGGATGAAGAAAACTGGTATTAGTCAATAAAAATATTTTAGGGAAATACACTAAATATTAATATATCTATGAAAAATATATATAAAACTATAAATTTATTTGTGAAAACCGTTCACTAAGGTACAAAAGCATTTTGAAAGCATTTTGAAAGCAACTTTAAAAATAACTTTTTAAACTTTCATAAGTGCCTCACATAGGTCACAATTTGGAAGAGATTGGAGTGAGAATCAAACCAACTTAGTTTACACATATGGGCAATCAAAGTCAATATTCTTGAAATCTACTCCTTAAATTGTACTCCATATTATACCTAAGGCTGATAAAAAATACAAAAATACAATGTTATAGACATGTTAAATGGGCTTAATTTATAGGGAAAATAAATCACATTTCATGCAGGTAGCAACAGGTATTTTTCCTAAGATATTACTTTAAATATGTTTTTTAAAGGTATATAAATTTTAATTAAAGGTTAAGTTGGTTGATAGTGCTCTTTGATTCTTCTATATCCATATCGACGGTGTCTTCTTATTCAATCAATTATTGATAAAATAATGTTAAATCTTATGGCTATTATTGTAGACTTTTTTACCTTTCTCTTTTGTTCTATCAGTCTGTGCTGCATGTTTTTTGAAGCTGTGTTATTAGGTACATAAACATTTATGCCCCTGTGCTGTTTTTAAGGTGTTGTGTACCCCAGGAAAGCCATGTCCTTTAATCCTGATACAATACTGTAGGGTGAAAACCATTGATAAAGTTGTTCCCGTGGAGATTGACCTACCCAATTGTGGGTGTGGCCTTTTGATCAAATGGAGATATAACTCTGCCCATTCAAGGTGGACTTTGATTATTATTATTATTATTATTTACTTTGATTATTTTATGAGAAGCCTTTAAAATGAACATTTTGGAGAGAGCTCAGAGCTGACACAGACAGGGACATTTGGAAACGCAGAAAGAAAACACCCACAGGGAAGCTATTTGAAACCAGAAGCCAAAGGACCAGCAGATCCCAGCCATGTACCTTCCCAGCAGACAGAGGTGTTCTGGACCCAGTGGCCTTTCTTAAGGCAAGGTATCTTTCCCTGGGTGCCTTAGTTTGGACATTTTTATGGACTTATAAGTATAAACTTATAATTTAATTAGCTTCCTTTATAAAAACCAACCCATTTCTGGTATATTGCATTTCTGGCAGCATCAACAAACTAAAACATCTCCCCTTTATGAACTCACCCTTCATAATTACGAAACGACATTCTTATCCCTGGTTAATTTCTTTGCTTTAAAGTCTACCTTGTCTGAAATTAATATAGATTCTCCAGCTTCCATTTGATTAGTGTTAACATTGTGTATCTTTAGTCATCCTTTTACTTTTAGTCTATTTATGTCTCTTATTTAAAATAGATTTCTTGTAAGTAGCATATACTTATGTCTTGCTTTTGTATCTACTCTGATAAGCTCTGTCTTCTAATTGGCCTGTTCAAATAATTTCCATTTAATGGAATTATAAATATGACTGGGATTAATATGTATAGTGCCATTTATTTTCTGTTTGTCACATTTGTTCTCTGTTTCTGTTTTTCTTTTATTACCTTTGTTTGGATTAATTGATTATACTTATGATTCCATTTTATCTCTTTTGCTGACTTCTTACCTATAATTGTTTATAATGATACCTTAGAATTTACTTTAAGGTTTATAATATAGACCTTTCACTTATCATAGTCTATGTTCAAGTAATACTACATTGCTTTACCTAGAGTATAAGAACCCTACAACAATATACTTTCAATTATATTTAAATTGGTTTTTTTTCTTCCAGTACCTTAAAGATGTTGTTTCACTGTCTTCTGCCTTGCATGGTTTCTGAAGGGAAGTCAGCTGTGCTCTATATCTTTGTTCATCCATATATATGTCACTTCAATTCTACTACTTCTCTGAAAAAAATACTGTTTATTTTGAAGTAGTTATATATTCACAGGAAGTTTCAAAACTAGTGCAGTGATGTCATGTGTGCCCTTCCCTCAGTTCTGCCCAATGGTTGTATATTACATAATTAGAGTACTTGATCAAAGTCAGGAACATGAAATTGGTATAATGTCTGTGTAATTCTATGGCATTTTGATACATGGGCAGATCAGTGTAATCAGTACCACACTCAAGATTCAGAACTATCCCGCCACCACAAAGCTCTCGCTCCTGCTGCCCCTTTCCTTTCTCACACAAGCCCTATCCCCTGGCAACCACTAATCTGTTTTTTTTTAGATCTTTATAGTTTAACCAATTTACCAATATTATATGAATGGAATTATACAGTTAGTGGTCCTTTGTGATTGGCTTTTTACGTTTAGCACAATGCCCAGAGATTCATCCAAGTTGTTAGCTATCTCAAATTAGTTCCTTTTAATTGATGATTAGTATTCCATATTATTTATGCAGCATAGTTTGATGAGCCATTTGCCTATTTTGCACAGTTTGGCTATTCTAGTTTTTTACTATTACAAATGCAAGTGCTATGAATAATTTCTGTGCAGACATAAGTTTTAATTTCTCTAGGATAAATGCCCTGAAGTATAATTGCTGGATTACATTTAAGTTTGTGTTTACTTTTTAAAGAAACTGCCAAATATTTTCCAGAGTGATGTATCATTTTTTATTCCCACAGCATTAACTGTAACTTCATTACAGGTAATGAAGTTTTTTCCATATTTGCCAGCATTTGGTATTGTTGTTATTTTTCATTATAGTTGCTCTAATAGGTGTTTGGTGTTTTCTCATCATGGTCTAATTTTTAAATCTGTCTTCTCTGCTGTTCATGTGGGATGATTTCTACTTTTCTATGTCAAATCCACTGATTCCTTACTCTGTTCATTTTAATGTTTCCCCATCCATTGAGGTGTTTTGTTGCTGTTGTTATTTTATTTTCAGTTCTAAAATTTCCATTTTCAGCCCTAAAATGCATAGTTCTAAAGCTTCCTCTTTTTGCTGAGACTTTATAGTTTTCCAACTGTGCCAGAGGGATTTGGAATTGCTCTTTGAAGCATTTTTCTAATGACTGCTTTAAAATCCTCCTTAGGTGATTCTAACACCTATGTCATCTCAGAGTTGTTAGCTCTTGACTATCTTTTCTTGTTTACGTTAAGCTTACGGGCATGGCAAGTGATCTCCAGTTGAACCCTGGACATTATTGGTATGTGCTATGTAATTTTAATTTAGCACTTGCATTTTAGTAAGTGTTCTCTGAAACCTCTCTGTTGGAGGAAGGGAACCCCACCTCATTCCTGGATGGACATCCAGGTTTTCCATCTGCTGGGGAGGCAATTCTTGCTAATGCTGTACAAGGGTGGTTGGCATTCAGGTGCCCCCTTGGGTCCCTGGCTGGCTAAGGAGGTGTGCCTTTTTACTGCACCATCAACAATGAGAAAGTGGAGGGATGCCTCATTCCTGCCAATGGATGGTGAAAGCCTTGACTTCCTACTCATTCTTTCTGACACTACCCCAGTGGGGAGAGGAAGGGGTTTCTCAATCCCACCGGGTAGCGCTGGGAATCCAGACTCCTTACATGGCTTCACTGAGGTGTGGCTGGGGATCCTTACTCATCCTTCCCTGACACAGTCTTGGCATGTGTGTGAGTGTTAGGGCACCTGGAGATGTCCTGTGCCTCTGATCCCCACTCTCTACTTGCTGACACTTACTCCACTTGTGGGTAGGATAATACTTCTCCTGTGGTGTTTACTAGAGAAAAGCAGCTATTGTCAACAAGTTTACTGTCTGTTTAAGGAGAGCAACTTTTCTTGGGGCTTTATTTTCTTGCCTCCACCTGTTGGTATTTCTGCATTTCTGACTCTTCCAGCACCAAGTCTGTGTTGGCTGAGGCAAAAATAAATCCTAAGGATATTTCCTCCATGCTACTTCTTCTATCCTGAGGCCCCAGGCCAGTCTGCCTTCTTCTTTCCACCTTTCAATTTTCTCATGTTTGTTTTATATATAATGCCCAGGGTTTGTAGGTACTTAGCAGAAAGAACAGGCAAAATTATATCTGCTCCAAGTATCAAGAAAAGGAAGCCTCCACCTTTGGCTCCTTTTAAGATGAATTTAGTCTTTGGTTTTAAGCAATTTGACTTCAATACTCCTTGGCATGACTTTTGGCACAAACCTCCTCTTCCTTAATGCTCTTTGAGCTTCTTGCATCTGTGGGTATATTCTTGTATTAGCCAGGGTTCTTTAGGGAAGCAGAACTGGCAAGAGATATTTGTAAATATGGTGTTTATATAAGCATTGCCTCATGTTATTGTGGGGATGTACATGTCCAAATTCCATTCAGTGGATTCCCCAGGAGAAGCTGGCTGGCTGAAGTGGAAATGATAATTCTCTCTTCTGACTCCTGAAATCCTCACTTCTCCTTTTAAAGCCTTCTACTGATTGGAAGAAATATCTCTCATTGCTGAAACCTGTCATCAGCCATAGATGCAATCAACCTACTCATTATTTAAGTCCATGAATGTCCTCATAGTAACCATCAGGCTAGTTCTTGCTTGACCAAGCAACTGGACTCATCATCATGTGCCAAGTTAGCACATGAACCCAACCATCACAATTTCATCAAATTAAAATTATTTTTCAGCTGCTATTTATTCAAATATTTCTTCTGTCTCTTCTGTCTTCTCTCCATTGAGGACTCTAATATATATTTGGTTTCTAGAAGTTATCCCGTAGTTTGCTGATGTTCTGCTTCATTGAATTGTCTCTATATGTATGTCTTCAAGTATATTAACCCCTTCTTTTCCAGTGTCTGTTCTGCTCTGGAGGATTTTTACATCAGGCATTGTAGTTTTCATCTCTATGATTTTGAGGGACACTTTTATATCTTTTGTGAATCTATTTAAAATGCTCAATGTTTCCCCTAGCTCCCTGGACATCTGGTATATAGTTATAATTATTAGTTTAATAAACTTTTCTACTAATCCTATCATGCTTGTCAATTCTAGGTCTGATTTATTGCCCTCCCTTTTTCTCAATACTGAGTCCAAATTCTTCTGAGCCCTGTACCCAATACTCCATGAAGTATGCTGGTTTCTACACTGGCTGATGGCAATTGGAACTGTTCCCAGCTCTGTGTGAGCTTTGGGAATTGACCATTCTAATCATTTCAGTTTTTCTCCTGACCTTGGGTAGTCTGCTCACAGGCATTGGCACTCAGTTCTAGCCCCAAGGGACCATTTACTTCTCAGAGTTTTCTCCATGTGCATCTTTCTTTTCTCTGGTGCTCTGTCCTGAAAGCTTGAGCTATGTTTATCTTTCTAAACTGTCTGTCCCATCTGTCCCATCTCCTCAGACCTGAAGTGCCCCAAGCTCTACTTGGGCTCTACCCTCTGGGCTTCATCCCAGCAGTCTCTCCACATCATCATCTGGACAATTTCTCATTTGTCTCCACCTCTCAGGTCCCACTTCCCTGTGTTCCCCAATGATCGTTACCTTGAAAACCATTGCTGTAAACTGCTCACCCAGTTTCTAGTTGTTTTACTTGGGAGGTTAATCTATTCCCTGCTCATGAGCAGAAGTTCCTTGTCATTATTATGTTTGCACAGTTTCTCTGATCCCTTTCCTGACTGACCAAGCCTGAATAATCCAAGGAGGCAGACTTGTGAGTAACTTGTGGGTTACTAATTCTTCACTTGCAAGCCCAGGAAAGTCCATCTTTGAGACTTGTTTTGAAAATGATAATAGCAGAAACAGAGGTCAGACAGGTGGTGGCCATGCAGAATTTCATCAAACCCAGCACTGGGGTCCGATGAGTTTCTGCTCAATCAAGCTTTCACTAAAAACAGTGACAATACAGACATCTCAGGACTACAGAGATATCAGATCTCAGTTCCTAAAAGCAACCTTGTTGTCATGGAGATGAGAACATTGGGTTCTGGATATATGTCTCTTAGAGGATTGATCAAGGTTCGTATTGTCTTTGGCAACTTTGACCCATCCCAGCCGTCTTTCATGTTGCTGACAAGAAATGTCTCAGATCATGGCACTCCCTGCTCTAAAAAATTTAGTGACTCCTATTGTCTCAAAACATTGGGACTCCTAAATTCTAGTTCCAGGGAAAATCTGGGTAATTTTCTCTCTTGCCTTCCTTGGTGAAGCCTTCCTCATCCTCCAAACTCTGCTCAGCCAAAACCCTTCTGTCATTCCCATTCCATGAAACCCCTGTTGGAATGGCCTCACTTTTATGGTTCTTGTAAGATGCTGCATTGCTGTTGCAGCATAAATTTGCTATATCCACCTCCAGCTTTGCACATAGTTGAGAACCAAAAGCAAGTACCAACAGTGGGGGGGGGGGATGCATAGCCCCATATCTAATTATCGTGATGGACATGGAACTTTGTTGAAGAATGAGCTGGATGCAGTGGTCTGCTGGTAGCTTGAAGTCATATGGGAACCCATCCTCATGCTCTTTCCCTACCATGCCTTTCCAGCTGTTCACTGCTGGCTGGCACCTATACAGGTGAGAGCTGACCTTTCCTCTGAGAGAGGGACAATTAGTTTTCAAGCCACAGAGATGGGTAACTGGTCAACCTGGTCATTCCAGAGGCACATTTGAGAGAGAAGGAGATGATGGGCTGTACAGTGAGTGGATACATAAATGGGGTTGGGGCATGCCAGAACAAGGTTTGAGCCAAATGGGTGATTGGGGCATCCAAAAGAGCACACTTCACTAACTGCTGGCCCTAAGGGTTCACCCAGCCAGGGAGCCTAACCCAGTTGGAATGAGGACAATGAAATATTTTCAGTGGTGGCAGCTCCTCAGAGTCGACCAGTGGTCAGCGTAGCCAGCTTCTGCCAGAGCCGTCTTTAATAATAGAAATAGCCATGTTGACAAGAGCAACAATAATTTCTGTTGGAATGTCACTTTAACACTAATGAAGCACTTCCCCAGACATTATTTCATTCTTTCCACTATGGGTTGTGCAGCCTTCATTTTCTTTTTATTTTAAATTTGATTTATGATATGTATATGCATACTCAAATGCATACTTTACAAAAATGCAAAACACACAATTTATTTTCTAAATGCATATTTTTATTTCTTTTCCTTGTTGACCTCTTTCTCACCCTCTTCCCTTCCTCTCTTTACCCACAGTATCTGCATTGCCTCCTCCAACACCAGGAAATCCAAATTTCCTAACTATCAATTTTTACTTTTGCTTCCATAATCATGTATATATATATTTATACATACATACACACACGTATGCAAACCATGTGTGTATACTTGCACACACGAATATGCTTTGCATGCATATGCAAACACTCAAATTCATATGCAAATCCATACATAAACATTCAAGCTTTATTCTTTGTTGTTGTTTTATGAAAATATATTTATTAAACACTTTTCAGCATCTTGCTTTTCATGCTCGGTAATATCTTGTCAAAATCCTACTAAGTCACCTGTCAAAACCCAAATTCATTCTTCTGAATGACTACATAATGCTCCACAATATTTATTTTCTCAAATCTATTTACTTTCAAGTTTTTGTTTCAACCCTTCAATAGCTGTTGAATGTGAACTTTGTAGCACCTGCACACTCTGTGCTATAAAAAAGAAAGCCACCCTTTGGTTTTACTTTCACTTTTTAAGGATAAAACTTCAACGAATCCCAGTTTAAGCAATACAAAATTTATAAAATTCATCATAAGCTTAGAATCAAGTGGAATTTGCAAAGTAACAACTCATTGATTGGGAAGAAGTTCTAAATCCCTTTGAAATGCAAGTTTAAAATATTCAGACCATAAAGGGTATAATAAAATTTGTGCTGTTGCTACTACTTCTGTTTTTTCTTCTCCCTCTCTTTATGAATTTCAAAACATGTTAAGAAATTGCAAATTATATTCTTTCCTTAACAGCATCCATTTAGCCCCTACTATGTCTGTAACGCTGAGCTTCAGACTGGTTATGGGAAGATGCTCGTGATCGCTGCCCACAGATGTGTCTTTGTGTTTATGAGCCATCGGTACAGATGCAGGACTGAGGGTGGAGGTAGGGGGCACCCAAGGGAACTGAGAGCATGTGCCTTGGCTGAGCCCTGAAGGATTTTGACAGGGAATCAGGGCACACTAGGGAGAGCACTGCAGACCCTGAAGGCAAAGTAGAAAAAGGTGAGAGGTGGAAGGGCGTCATGAGGTGATCAGTAACTGAAAGTCCAAATGGCATCAGGCAGCTTTGTGGTGCTAGGGAATCAACCTTTAGAAAAACAGACAGAAATACATGCTCACAAGGAATGTGTTCTCGGACAAATAATGGACCAAGAATTACCAGTGGATTTAGTGGATTATTGTTATTTTTAATGGTGGATTTATGTCCTTGTGTAATTCCCTTCCTCGGTATAGACTGAACCTAGCAACTCACTTCTAATAAAGGAATATAGCAAAAATGATGGGTTTCCACTTCTGCAGTTGAGTTGCCAAGAGTTGGTAGCTTCCATCTTGCCTATGGTCTCTCCCCATTGCTTGCTCACTCTGACAGCCAGCTGCCATGTTTTGAGTTTCTCTTTGGAGAAACCCGCATGGTAAGGAACTGAGGGCAACCTGTGGCTAACAGCCAGTTAGAAATGAAGTGTACAATGCAACAGGCTTGAAGAGTCCTCCTCTGGTTGAGCCCTCAGGCAAGACCCCCTAAGGCAGCCTTCTTGATTGTGAATGAATTTAAGGCAGAAGCAAACTGCAAGCCACACCCAGATTCCTGAAACACAGAAATGGGAGATAGTAAGTGTTTCTTTTCTGAAGCCAGTAAGCTTTGAGATCATTTATCATGCAGCAATAGCTAGTTAATGCACAGCTTTTCTGAGGATGGGCGTCATTAATATTTGCCAAAGGTCAAGTTGATAGAAAGTTGTAGCAGAGAAAGTCTATATTAGTCTAATACCACAATTTGATGGGAAGTCACCAGAGGAAATACTTCCCATCTTTATAATTGGGCAAAGAGCTATGAGTGGCCTTTTTAAAAAATTCTTTTATTGTCTAACACAACATATATATATAATGCAAAGAAAAAAATGCAATAATTTTCAAAGTGCTCATCAACAAGTAGTTATAGGACAGATCCCATAGTTTGTCATGGGCTACTATACCATCATCTCATATTTTTCTTTCTAGTTGCTCCAGAACATTGGAGGCTAGAAGGAATATATATATTTTTTATCCTCACAATCAACTTTTTTTCCTTCATTTTTTTTGTAAAAAATAACATATATACAGAAAAACAATAAATTTCAAAGCACAGCACAATAGTTGTAGAACAGATTTCAGAGTTTGGAAAGGGCTACAATTTCAAAATTTTAGGTTCTTACTTCTAGCTGCTCTAAGATACTGCAGACTAAAAGAGATATCAATATAATAAGTCAGCAATCATATTCATTTACTAAATACTACCTTCTCTATATAACTCCACAATCACCTCTGATCTTTCTCCAACTCTTTAGGAGTATTTGGGCTATGCTCATTCAAGTTTTTTCATTTGGAAAAGGCTGTTGATTATATGGGGTAGGGAGATGGAACTAGTTGATGTTCTGGAGAGGCTGGCCCTTCTGCATTTCAGGATTTATCTGATCCAGGGACCCATCTAGAGGTTGTAGGTTTCTAGAAAGTTACCCCAGTGCATGGAACCTTTGTAGAATCTTATATAATGCCCTGGGTGTTCTTTGTACAATCTTATATACTGCCCTAGGA